>NC_053409.1:10222975-10385475 GCF_016859285.1 Xiphias gladius
GTATGTTTATCCATATATGGTAAAGCATGAAGGAAAAAGAAAAGAAGTTTAAAAATATATGATCTATTTTGTCTATCTAGCAGTGTTTAAATCATTTCTCAGTCTTAGTAGAAAAATCTGATTATGTTATTTTCATGGCAACTCAGAAAAGCATTCAGGTCACGTGTAGGTCAAATCTAGTTTTATAGTGCAATTTGCCAAGATCAAAATTTAAATAATGTTACCCCATTCAACTTTCGTCTATATGCATAAATCAGAAAACCCCATATCTGAATTTTAAGTGAGGGGAAGAGAAATTAGTATGCCACAGCTGCAGTGTGAACAAAGCATACAAGAAAAAAAAAAACATTGGCTGAGCTATGAAATTACCTTTTGTCATTAGGCACAGCTCCACACTCCTCACAACCTTTTTTCTCCAGCCTGCAATACACATTTAATGCTTTACTGCACCAACAAACTGAATCAAAACTCCCTGAATATGTCATTGATTGTGGAAAGCTGCAATACTGAGAATCAATAGCTATCTAGCAAATTTGTATGTGACCTCAGTGTTTTGAAATGAACAATACATGAGCTTGGATGGATGCGTTTCCGGTGATGCAGCTTTGTCCTGAGAAGAGAACAGAAGAACTGAGGTAATGAGGCAAACCTGGATTTAAATAGACCTACAGGAAGTATCCAGACAGCAGTCGCTCTATTGCTCATCCAGGAGTTCGGGAACACACACAGGGTCAGGGATTTCTGCCTCATATTTTTCTTGCGCTTGTTCACAACTCGTTTTATTGATCTGAGCCAAGTACCCAATATTTCAAATGAAGTTGGTGCGGTGAAAGATAGTGATGGTTTTTTTTGCAATGTGCAGCAGAAACTGCTCATTCAGGGGGATTGGGAATTGCACGGGGATTAGATACAGGGAACCAGCCTTTTAGACCAAGTCAAGTGCTTTTTTTTTCCACTGAAGGCGGCAGTATTATGTAAGTTTACTCAACAACTTTTCCATCGCAAACAGCTGCAACATTTCTGCACATGACAAATACATAACCAACAATATTCACTTCACATTTAGCTTCATTTGTGAAATAAATGCTCCCAAAAATGAGCAGTTGAAAAAGATGTCTAATTGTGTTTTACCAGCCTGCTTCTCACTACCTCATGGATCAACCTTCATAAAGCTTGACCTAAAAATGCTCTAAAAAGAGACAAACAGTTTGCGCGGAGCGCTTCTCTGGGAGGAGCTCCGGGATTAAACGCACACACTGACACAGCTGGGGCTCCAAATTTACTGACTCCTCCTAAATCTGTCAGCTCTGGATATTTGAAGCCTTAAGACTTCCGAGACAGTTTGCAGAACATCACAAGTTCAGGGGTCAGGATAAAGCTGATGAAGTGCTGAGGCAGTCCCATGGTAATTACAGATAACAGAAATGTGCTCCCAGCTTACCTTACATGATGAATACTATAATATTTCAAATGTAGGGTATTTTTCTTTTCTTTTTTTTTCTGTACAAAAAAGAATTCTACTAACCTTATAATGCTACACAAATATGAAAGTAAAACTATGACTCTCAGTCAGGATATTATGCACAGTTAGAGACTTTTAGTCATGCCATATGACATTAAAAACACCACAGTAAAGTAAAATACGATTACTGTAAACTTTAAACTCTTAGTACCACTGATACAGTTTAATTTAGCGATGCACAGTTTGTACAAAGGTCTTTGATAAATTCCTTTAAAGAAAGAGCTGAATGAAAGGTCTGCTTTTGATTCACTTTTAGTGAATAACCTTTTGCTTTTAGAGGACCATTAATATTTAAAGTCAAAGTCAGATAACATTTTGCAAGCATCCTGCAAACAGGATACTGTGGCAGGATATAATGCCACGTTGGCAAGGACAAAAAAACAACACTGGAAACAAAGCTGGAAAAAAAATACAATAACTCTCTAATAGCATAGATACTAGAACCAGGGATTGCCATCATACTGTAAATCTGTTGGACCATCAGACATCAGCACATTTCCCCAGGTTTCATACACTCAACATTGACTCTTAAATGTCCATAGAAAACTCCCTGTTTCACTCCAGCGTTATACCATAGTCTAGTCCAGCGACCGTGTCTTCTTGTGAACCAACCTAGAGGAAGTGAACGAAGAGTCGTGATAAGCACACATTTAGTTCTAGATCGTTTCCACAGGTCAGCATTCTTTTTACCATGTTACAGCCACACACACAATAAACAAAGATAAGATTGTACAGTTCTAATACTTCGTGTTGAGATATTAATGGGTGTAAGAAAATGAGAACCACAACCCTTGTTTTGTGGGTAAATTGAAATTCCTGTTTTGGAAAATGTTTTGGAAATGTGGCACGGGACACCACAGCTCAAATATCAAATAGCTCAATATTTTGTTTGTATATGTTATATTTAAACTTTGTTTTTTGTTTTTGTTTTTTTTTTGTTGTTTTTTTTTTCAGGCCATAAAGGTACAAGGTACTGTAGTCTTTCTAATCACGTTCATAGTGATATCAGCATTTACAGAGTATTTCCCTAGGTGTTAGTGACTTGTATCATAGTTCAAAAACAGCTCATGAATTTTCTTCTCAAGCTTTTGGGATCATATCTACACCATGTCTGCAATCAGAAACACTGATTATCCCTAATATTGTTCTGGGTTATAAACAATGGAGCAAAAGGGGCTGAATTAGTGGAAGAAAATCTCAAAGCAAAGGCGGGGATGTGGACCAAGTGTTAGCACTGATTCTCATGACTCATTAAAACCGGAGACAATGAGGCGCTCCTCAATCTGATGCTCATTTCATTTCAGGAATCGAGTGATGAATAGGATCGACAAAGGCAGTTTATTATTTCTGAGCCCATCCATAGAAATATGACAGGATTGGTCTCCATCACCAGTTGTTATCCCTCATGATAACCAGTAGCCTCAAAACTGGAATCCATGCCTGTTTTGATGAGTCTGATAAGGACATCTAGTGGATTGAAGCTGAACTGCAGTAACCACAATTTTCTTGACGGTCTTCATGCCCATATACTGTACGTGCATGTGTTTCCTTGCGTGCAAAGACACCAGTGGTTTATAGCATGCTTGTGCGTATTATCTGGGCTACAGACACTGAACCATCTACCTGGCTCATTACTTAATGTCACCACAAGCATTAATACCATCTTCGTTGTAACTCCTCTCACCTGCGTCTCACCTAGGACCCCAGTGCCATGCCGCGGCCCACCTCTCAGGACCTGACTGGGTTCTGGGACCTACTGCAGCTCTCCATCGACGACGTAACCATGAAGTTTGACCAGCTGCAGCAGATCAAGAACAACAACTGGAGGCCCGTTGACAGCCCAGAGAAGAAGGTGAGGAGTCTCCGAGGCAGTGTTAGCCCTACACCCAGTGTTAGCCCTACTAGACAGCCTCAAGATGCTCCTGCATTGTCAGTTGCATGTCTTGTGTATAATGATGCTGACAAAACTTCAAAGACCGGAACTGATTCAACGCTGTTCTGTGGAAGCATAAACAAAACAGATAAAGTAAGGAAGCAGTCAGAGGTTTGATTCTCTTTTCATTTAAATTTACTTGATGGAACATTTTTGATTAGGGACAGAAAATTATTGGGGAGCAGGGGGGCAGAAAATATTTCAAATTTTCTTTTTTTGGAGGGTTAATATAAATTTTTGGGGGAAGCAAGGGTCTTTTAACATTTTTCTCATCCCAGATTTATGTTTTATTTAATTCTTCCTTGGGAGATTTACTGTGAATAAAAATACACATTTAATGTGCCATTTAATTGCTATATTGTATGAAAACTATTGTCTTACTTAACATATTAAGGTGTAATAAGGCATGTACTATTCTTAATTCTCTATGATCATTTTATTGGCAAATTGGTGAACTTGTAGTGTTTTGTTTTGTTTTTTTTTCGATTTATATCTTGAGAAAGGGTGTTGCAGTTTTTTTCTTTGTCAAGTTCAGGGTCCAAACTAAAAATGAATCGTGTTCGGAAAGGCCTTGCTTTAAAAAAATAAATAAACACAAGTTTCGACCGCCTTCCCAACCCCAATAATTTTCATATTTTCATATAACTTTTTACTGTACAACTGCTTCATAATTATTCGCTCTTGTTCTTAAAGCCACCAGCTCCTGTACCAAAGAAGACGGTTCGACAGAAGAGTGCAGTGACAAGGGAGAAATCCTTGGACCTCCCAGATAGGCACCGACAGGAGGCTCGTCGGCGGCTCATGGCAGCCAAGCGGGCAGCCTCCTTCCGGCAGAACTCCGCCTCGGAGCGAGCGGACAGCATCGAGATCTATATTCCCGAGGCTCAGACTAGACTTTGAGAAGATAGGGTCAGGGGCCAACGCGTCTCCCTGCTCCCATGTTCAAACAACTTTAAAACTAGCCTTTTTTCTAGACTGCTACTCTCTTAACTCTTCCTTTATCCATCTGTTGTCTGATCGCAATAGCCATCCTCAGTGCCCATCACCATCGGTCTGTAGGATGTGCCAAGCCTCTTCTCCCATTGCAAGAATAAGTGTTAGCAGATGTATGTCTGACATGGGTTGGTTGGGTTTCTCCTTGGTTTGCTGGTGATCAAGATACCCAGCCTACAAGCTCTCTCATCCAATGTCCTGGATGGGTACATCTGTAGTTTTTCAGCATTTGCAAAGTGCCATTTAAAAAGTGCAGCTTTGAAAACCTACCAGCAACCAGGCCTTTGAGCTAAAAAGAGTAAATGAGAGAAATTATATTTATTTCAAGTTGTTCAAAAATGGTCAAAGTTAGGAAACCTTCAGTATTTTTAAATAATTTAAGGTTACATTGTGACTCTTTTTTTTCTCTGTTCTTTTTGGAGTAAATGTTAATTACAAGCTAAATATCACAAAATTGTTGTAAATTCAAAACTTTGAAAAGTGCCAATGCTTGAAATACCTCAACCACGTGCATGTGGCACTGATCACCCATTCAAGGTTATTCAGGCAGCCCTTATAAGCTCTGGACTGGTCAGTGTTGAAAAAATGCAGCTTTCTACCCAATCTGGTTGCAGTCAAACATTTTTCATGGTCTGGATTGGTGGAAGAAGGACATCTGTCAGCTCATTTAACATGCACATTTCAAACAACCTTACTATATATCTCATGTTCCTGTTGCCAACTTTCAAATATTGACATTTACTTGAAGCGGAAAACATGCAAGTCTTGTGCCAACATTTTCATTATGTCAATGCAGTAGAATAAATACTATGAAGGTTTGTGTAACTCCTTAGATCAAAATGTGTAGACAAATGCACTTATGCACTTATTACAATTCTCTCTATTTCCAAGGGAAATGTACATACCCAAGTTCACAATAGTACTGTTGTATTTCTCAATTGTGAGCGGGAAGAATATTCATTGTGTATATTTTTTTTCCCCCACATACCCACTGCTTGCCTGCCCTCTCTATTGCTTTTGACAAATCTGGATTTGTTGCAGACATACACTGGCTTGTTTACACACACACACACACACACACACACACACACACACACACACACACACACACACACACACACACACACACACACACACACACAAAACCAAACTGCTGTGTTTTCATCAAATATACTTCTCTCAGGCCCTTCCAAGTAGCACCCCCGGCCACAGTTAATGAGGAGTGAGAGAAAACTCCTCCAAAACATAAACAAAATATCTGCATGGTAGTTTCTTTAATCAAAGAAATAGCCTTCTATATTTCTTGAAAAGTTCCATGTAGCTGAAAGTTTACCTAAACAGAATCATAACTGCACTGACTCCCTCTAGGAAACACTGAGAAGTAAAGAAAAGAAATTGGGGCAAAGGCATTCCACAGGGATGCAAGAGGCAAGTCCCAAATAACTAAAACTTTGAGAGTCTACTGTTGAAAGGAAATACATGAGGAATAGGATGTTAACTGTCTGTGGCTAAGCAGACCCGTGGGTGATATTTTGTTACCACATGCTAGATATTATAATTTGCCTTTGAGTACCATCGCGATGCTCAGATGCACTCGAGAGGCTGGTTGCACCAGCTGTTTGTAAATTCAAACTTAGCCCAGCTGTGACGTTGCCTAAGTTTTTGACGTTACTAAGTGGAGATTTACACATAAATTAAAATGGGTTGCACCACACAAACAAAGCCATACCTGGAGATTAGTTGTTACAAAATATATAATCACACCGACTAACTGCCAGGTGTGGCAGCAACGTAGCTAACTGAATCAACTGACAAACTAGCGTTAGCTTGCTATATACAACCTGTTTCGACTGAAGAATTAGAGTTCACATGAAATGTGGTCAACATATCTGACTTACTACTTTAAAAGTTTAAATGATGTAAACTGGTAAGACTTTAAAATAAATTTCATTAAAAAAAAAAAACACAACATACCTCATATTACAAAACCTTTTACTAACTATGTCAGGCTAAACAACTGGATTTGTCGGTTAGGCTTGCATTGTCGGACTCATTCTAAACTGCATAAATACTAATAAATCTGAAGTACATATGCATATATAAATAAAACAAAGTATTGGTAGTTAAGTTGTTGTTTTTGGCTGTTACATTACAGCCTGTGATGCTATAGTGGCTTACTTTTTTTCCTTTTCGTTTTTAGATAGTTGAAAAGCTTTTGACTGGACTGTGCTACACATTTCCTAGCAACTAATCTAAACATTACTAAAGGCTTGACTAGCTAAGACGTTTTTTTAGTTTTTGCAGTGCAACCCGATTTAGTAAATCACTAGTCTGAAACCAGCCCGTAGATTTAAAAAGGAGGGACTTTACACACAGACACGGTAATGGATTTACGAATAACTGGTGCAACCCATATCATGGTATGTGACGTGGAAGTGGAAAACCAACATTAAAATTATGGGGCCTTGGATAACAGTCTCTAGTGGTCACAGAGTTTACTATCAGGTAGTTACAACTAAATTAATCACAAAGGTAAGCTGATCTTGAGCAAAAGCTAAAATTCTGCTGCTTTTTAGTCCTTAGATTCAAAACACTGACCTAAAGACTGAAGTCTGATGGTAAAAACTTTGGATAATCAATCAACTAAATGGTGCTGCTTTTTTATTTAATCAATACAGTACTAGACAAACAATCAATGCAACACAATGTGCTGTCACCTGGTCGAATCATCACTTAAAAATCTATTTTTATGACCTAGAAATTTGTGGTTGATTAATTGTGCCAGTGTGCCTGGCTTCATAAAGGGTAGGACAGGGGGGATTTATCATAGAGCATTAACAACATAGGTACATTTATGTGAATTTGAATGTTTTGTGTGTGTATGTGTGTTTTGTTGATATGTGTGCGTGTATCTTGTTTTTTGTAGCCCAGTGGTAACATATTCAGCGAAAGAGAGGGTGATATGGGGTCAGTGTGTGTCAGAGTTGGATTGATTTCCCTATTACTACCCAACTGTGGCCTGACCTGCATCTCCGTCTCACACAAACATACACACAGATACACATAGTCCCTGTGTCATCAGCACTCTGTTGATACATATTTTAGATACCATAACATATAATTTACTTTTTTGTGCTACAGATTGTATTTCTGATGAAGTACAATCCAAATTTTTAACCGGTTGCGTCTATGGTCAATGTAAATACACACAGTCCCTGAAGATGTAAGACATAGGCTCTGAACCCATCATAACCCCAAGTATAGATGTATTTACTCCAAATTCTTTCCAGTGTTCAAACCAACCTTGCACTGTATCAGAATGCATTATTCATTGTTTAGTTATCATAAATACTTGTAGTAGAGCTAAGACAATACATTTCAGAGAGCTAAGAAGTATTTTCATTTAACCAAAGTCATCTGTAGAGTGCAGTGTCTCAGATATGTCGTGCCATACTTCAGTTACAGAATGGGTTTTTAACAGCCCACTGCTGAGTGTAAGATTAAACTTTTTTTTTAAAAACACACCCTTCTTTAATTGTGCAGTTTTTTCATTGCAGACGCAGGGCCCTTAAACAGCATGACCGCGGGTTTCTGGAAATTGTCCGGGTGTGGGACGCCAGGCGGTTGGCGGGGCAGAGACGTTCCCCTGCTGTTGCCACGGTGGCAGACAGACAGGGGACAGACAGACTCGGCCTGACATATGCTGGCTTAGAGGAGACGGGAGCTCCGCACCAAGCCCCAGACTGCTGGTGTTGTATGCTGTTGTGTAGCTGGAAGGCTGTTCTGTGTGGATCGCTGGGCACCGTGCTGGGTATTTTTCAGCCTGCCTTTGACTAAGCAAAGCAGCTTATGTAAGATTTTGGGTCCTTGGCGAGACCAAGCAAATAGCCCCCAAGGCCCTTCAAAGCTGGTGTTGATAAATGTATTGCTGAATAGTTGAACTTTGGCATCAGCACTGTACAAATGTGCTTCTATCAATTTAGGATAGGCTAATGTCACTGAAGGCTGTTATTGACAAAACAGAGGTGTTTTGTCCCATTTGCAAACTGATCAGGGCTGTGAGAAACTGAACTGTATCCACCTCCTTGGTTCAGTATAAAGCATATCTCTTTCTCCTCCAAGAGGCATTCACGTGATTGCAATGAGACCAATTTTCTAGGTAGTTCATGATCGAACCGTTTCAAACCAGTGCCAGAAGTCACGAGGGAGCGAAAATTGTTAAACAGGATTTGAGCAATGGAGACAATGACTTTAGTAAATTTACAGCCACAGTTAAAAGTAAGAACTAGGCTTGCAGAAATCATCGGTTACTCCTGAAATTCCCTCAGAGCCATTTTCTAAGATATGAACAAAATCTTTCTGCTGTAATGGTTAGTTCAAGTTTGTCTCTGTGAAAATCCTTTTCCACCTTTGAGAAGTTTTTATTAAAAAAACCCTTTCATTCGTTTTTGTCCAAATAAGTATGAACACAGTCTTAGCTGGACATCTGTAATGGCCTCCTTGTGACAAAGTGATCGTGTATTTCCTCGCTGAAGCTTATTTTAGTGGGAGTTCTGTGTTGGATTCCGTTAGTTGACATACTCTTGTGTGGTGTGCACGTGACACTGTGAGCATTGGGGGATCCCTCACCTGGCAGAAAGTAACTGTACTGATTTTTTTTTTTAAGTTAAAAGATTGTGGTAATTTACCAGGTCAACCACCAAAACCTCCGGGAAACCCAGAGGGGCAGAAATTTGCATCAGTGTCATGAGGGCAGCAATTAACTACAAGTGCCATCTTTTTTGACCTATCCAGCATACTGTAAAATCATTGTTCTACACAGTCACATGTCCTTCATCAGTCTTGTGTAAGCAAGCCATTTCTGCCACCCCCCTTTTTCCATTTCCAAACACATATTTCTCTAGTTTCAGCCCGTATCTTGACATTGAGTGGCCTCTCCTCTGGTATACGACTGTCTATCCGCTTAGACTCTAGCACCCATGATGTGAAATATTTCAAGGGGACTTTTTCATAACCATGTCGTGGAAAGAGCATCAGACTCACTGATATATAGCCTGATACAACACTTCCTTGAACTTGGAATGTGAAACAACTCTATAATTCCTAGATAAAATGAAAAAGGTAGTTGTTTAGCTAAAACTATTTTCATCTCTTGTATATCATATCTATAGTGAAGATGAATATAATTCCAAATATTCATTATTTGTAAAGAAATATATATATAGATATATAAATATATAATATATGCTTCATTGAAACATAACTATTTTCTGCTCTTGCTCATGTTTTGTTGTCATTTTTACTTTATGGTTATTTTACAAGCTGATATGATGGCATGCGAAATACTGATTCTGAATGTAGGCTTTTTTTTGTCAAAAAATGATGACACTGTCCCACTGATGTACATTTGTTATGTATTTATTTAAGTCTATCACATATGCATATCACTGGGTTATTTTTGTATTATTTCAGTAGTTTGCAACAACATATGCATTTTCCTCCATTCTTTCCTAGCTGAGCTATTGAAAGATTTTGCCTCTTTGAGTAGTTTGATCATTGCCAAGGTCATTCAGTGTAAATAATTCTGCAATTAAATTTTTGGAGAAAAAGTTTGGAAATGTTTGTCTGTGTGGTTGCTTTGAAAATCTAGCTATAAACTTAAGAAATTACCCTTGCTACTTCGGCAATTATGGAAAAATATGAATTTTAGTAAAATGTTGTGAGTTGATTTAAAATCCCTTAAAGATTTTATTTCATATTGTCAGACTCCAAACTACATGATATCCACTAAAGCAGGAAGGCAAAAAACAACAGTTATTTGATACTTTTCATAATACCACCAGTATTCCCAGTGGATAGGATTTTAGTTCACAGGAGGAAGGCTCAGTGAATTTATCAAACTTTTCTTGACATTTCATGCGTCTTATATCTGTATGCAGTCTGTTAACCAAAATAGCAATGAGATAAAGATGAAGGGTATAATCATCTGTCAAAGAAATTGGTGCATTTACTTTTCACTGTTCTTGGTTAAGTGAGTCAGGAAGGCCAACAGCGACTTGACATTTATGTCATGGATAGAATATTTTATCCTTTTAATATAAACTCTTTTTTCATAGCTACCAATTATTCCCATTATCATATAATATTCTGTTCAGATTTTTCAAGAGCATCTTTTAGGTTGACAACACAATAGAATTTTTTCCATGCTGGATATTAATAGAATTAGCGTCCAACATGGTATTTGTCTTAGATGAGACTTCACATGAAAATATGGCCTGAGTGATAACATTGTTACAGACCAAGACACGTTGTATTGGAAAGTGAGTCGTTAACAATATTGCATGTAGTGTTGTGCCTATGACAAAACAACAGCAGGTTTCATGCACCGTAGCCATACTGATTCCACTGGCAGCATTGCTACATTTGGTTTAGTTGTCAAATAACTTTGTCTAATGTTAATTTAAATGTGGATTTCCCTTTCTGAAATGTAGATACTTAATACTTACATTGTTCCAGGTTGTAAAGGTGTCTGCAAGAATATGATTATTGCTACAATATATCAGGACTGTACTTTCAAGCTTCAAATCAGCAAATTCTAAATCATTAGTTTTAAAGGCAGATTAAACCTCCTCTAACTCTGAGGTTAGGCAGAGATATGATGGAAATTACCAAACGTACATGTACTAATAAGAATAATAAAGGTGTACATTGTAGGAAAAGGAGACACTGTCTGAACACTGAAATTTGCAAGCTTCCAAAAGTTTTAATTCACGCAACATTTCAACCTACAAGGTTTTTGACAGGCAAAAAAAAAAAAGTGTAATTTGTCCCACTCAACAAAGATAATAGGGGAGCCAGGAAGATGGAAATCCATTAAATGTAGGTTCATTACAATGTACCACTCTTTCTGTTTGCCTTCAATTGAACATCAGACTGGCTTTATATGTTCTTGTAGTTAATTTTTTGGAGACGTTGCAAAAAAGAAAAAAAAAAAATCAAATAATCAGCAGCACTTAATTAACTAGTGTTTGGTGTTTCCATTAAAAACTTTCCAATATAGAACTGAAATTAAACCCCTTGCCCTGCCTCTTACAACCTCAAATATACGAGGTGAGGTCCCCCCCTGTTGGACAAAGAAGTGCATGCGTTGTTCAGTAACCAGGTGTTGCAGTTGGGTTTCTCTGTGCACCTTTCTTCCTACATTAACAAATCCAGATTTAATTGAACTCAAATAGTGGATGGAAGGCATTGCTGCGATTATTATGACATAATCTATCTTCTCGAGGCGGTACACGAAAGGCAGCTGCCAACTCTTTCTTGAAGTTTTTTTAAAAAAAAACATTTTTTTAACCATTAGTCCAAGAGGTTTAATCATTGCTCACTTGTGGTGAAGTTCCCACCCCGCCAGGGAATGTTATCTTCACGAAGACAACGACTTTAAAGAATGAGAAATCTTATCAACATATAACCCTGATTACTCTTGTTCTGGGATGTAAAGTGCTATAGTCACATAAAATACTGTAAGTACTGCCTTTACCTCAGATAACGGACTTCTGATAACTGGTTTTATCAGAACTCGCACCTGTGTGGAAATTCTTGCAAAACAGAGAAATGTAAAGTGTTGGGTGTCGGGCGTGTGTGTGTGTGTGTGTAGTTGTTGCCCATCTAAGCTCAAGTAACAAGTTAGCATGGCCTCATCACAGCAACAGAATCCACCCGACCGAGCCCCTTTATGTGTGGAGTCTGCATGTCGTCCTCGTGTCTCTGTGGATTTCCTCCGGCAGACCGGAGAGATTCATGAACACGGTTGTCTGTGCATATCTGTCTGTGTTAATATGTGTTATCACTACGGCAAGTGCGTTCCTGTGGCATGATGGTTTGAAGTTTAATTCCTTTTTTTTTTTTTTTAATGTATTTATTTGTTTATTTTTGGACAAACTGTAGCAATCAATTAAATGCTGCTCTCGCATTATTTGCTCTATGTAATACTTTCATATTTATTGAAATAGCTTTAATTCTCTTTTTAAAAAATGTATGGCGGAGGCCATGTCTGAAAACAGCTAAATGCTTGAATGTATGAAGCATATTTAGACCCGGCTTTGAATCCGATCTGTGCTTTGTGTGTTTGTTATGTAGACAGAAGAAATCCTAACCACACTTCACGCGCATTACCGATAATTTGAGAGATAGCCAGTAGAATTCAGGCTCTCGGCAGTGTTGACCAATGGGTGGTCCAGGAGTTCAGAGGAGGCGTGACTTCCTGTTTGGCGGTCATATGACCAAACCGAAGTGGTGTGATGTGAATTTTCCTGGTACAACTTGTCCAGGAGGAACGAGTCCGTACGTAATGTGTTATAAGGACGTTAGGTAGTTTGTGGTGAGTAATTATTGCTGCTTAGACTTTTTTGTGGTTTTTTTCCCGGTTGAGTCGGCCCCACTTTTCCGAGTTTTTTTTTTTTTTTTTGCGCTAATTTTACTAAACAGTTAGGTTTAGAGTGAAACTTGACTCTGACCCTTGTTTTTGAAAACACTTGATGATACATGTTTGGCTTAAATGGACCAAACGATACGAAGCTTTTAAAAAGGCGTTTTTAAGTCAAGCAGAACATTTACAGAGTTAAACATGTAGTTTGGTGGAGCCTGGGTACACTTGCCGGTTGTTTAGAGCGATAGTAATGTGTTTAATCTGTGTTTAGTGCATGGTGTGCTGTCTCTTTTTTCCTCAGCAGCTTTCGCCTGTTTTGCAGGTGACCCTGCATGTGCCAGCCCCTGCCACAGTCCCACCTGCAGCCGAGCCACCCCTCCATCCACCATGGATCCTGACCAGCAAACCAGCCCTCCTCCCCAGCCCAGTGCAGAATACTTCCAATGGGACTATCGCCTCCAGCTTATGGGCCTGGGATTTGGCTTCTATACAGCAATATTCCTCCTCTCTCACCTCCTGTCTGTGGCTCTGTCCCGCACCTACAACTCCCTACTAGCTAAGGAGAAAGTTTTCTGGGACCTCGCAGCCACCCGGGCAGTATTTGGCATCCAGAGTACTGTAGCTGGTCTCCGGGCTCTGACTGAGGACTCTTTGTTAACCAGAGACAGAGTGACTGGCCAAGAAGACTGGTCTTGGTTTAATGTCCTCACAGCCACGGGTTTCTTTTTGTTTGAAAATGTAGCACTTCACGCCTCCAGTGTGGTATTTTGGTCATTTGACCTCCCACTGGCGATGCACCACTTCTTCGCCCTGTCAGGATACGCAGGGGCGGTGGTGTGGGACTCCCTGGGCCACTTCCTGCCGATGGTAACACTGCTGCTGGAGATGAGCACACCATTTACCTGCATATCCTGGATGTTACTGAAGGTAAAGTGCCTTTGTGATGAGTGAAACTATCTGTCATCACTTTGCTCCATACACATTTGCTCCATACACCATACACATTTCATACTCGTGGTTTCTTTTCCTAGCATGATACAGAGGAATTGCAGGTACCAAAGTCTGTCTTTGGGAAGTGCAGTTATCTTACAAGATTCTCAGGGCTGTAGTTGTATCTGATTTTGCTGGTAAATCATCTTTTTCTTACAGATTCTTGTCAATTACCATTCAAATTACAAGTGTAACTAGGTTTCAGTTCCTCTTAGGTCTTTCGCAACTATGACTGTCAAAAATAAAGTTTAGCAGTCTTAGAAAGAGGAAGTCCTTTAAAAACAACAACAGAGTCAGTAATTAAACTGGTCACCATTCCTCCCCGAATATTTGACTTGAGTAGACATAAGTTACAGTGATGACAACTACATAAAAAGATGTTGTGGTATAAAAATAAACCTTGTCCTAATGCAATAAAATGCTTTCATCTTCTGAGTTAAGACCCCTCTCTGTATTTCTTTCACCCCAACAGGCCGGCTGGGCACATACCCTTATCTGGAGAGCCAACCAGTGGGTGATGATCCATATGTTCCACTGTCGCATGGTGCTCACCTACTACATGTGGTGGGTAACCTTGACCCACTGGGAAGAGATCAGCACCCACGTGGCCCTGCCCCAACGCCTGCTCTTCTTCACTGGCCTCTCTCTCCTCACGCTTATCATCAACCCCATCTGGACGCACAAGAAGACCATGCAGCTGCTCAAACCTGTGGACTGGAACTTTGGCAACAAGCCGGCTACCCTCAACTGTGCCGCGGAGGGCCAGTCTGGGGTTTCTGTTAAACCTCACGCCAGCTGAGGGGTACCAAGGAGGTCATTTCTAACTGATGCCACAATTTTTTTTACTTGTTTTTTCTTTTGTATGGATGCGTGAAGTGACTTTTAGTGTGATGATAGTAGGATGGATATTTTAGATTAATTCTGTTAGATTAGGACTTTTTTACGCATTAGGACCCTAAATCCGCATTCTGCTACCACCTAGATAAATGTTGCTACATTGCCTTCCATCAGGCTTTATTTTCAGACAGTTTTCATGTAGGTTTGTTTTTGATTATCTCAAGGAAAGAATATTTATTTTCCATCTGGTTACCTCTTATTAGGTAGGTGTGGTTGTGTAGGGCAGTGGAATGGTGCCCTGTTTGTTTGTGTCATCTTCAGGACACTGTGTTGTAAAATATCAACTCTATCAGTCATATGATTGATTTAGTTACAGTAGGAAAAATATATGATAGCAAATCTTGCTAGAGCCATTCAAAAGAACAAACTTTCAAATTAAAATCTTGTTTATTAAAAGGAAAAATCAGCATATAGAGTTAATTGCTTTGACTTCTTTTATCAAGTTGGAAGCAATAATGCAATGTAAAGGAAATGTAAAAGTTGCATGATTTTTTTGAAGCTGCTGTACACTTATATTATTTAAAGATTTACATCCTGTCATGTTTGAGGAGGTATTGCACTGTAAATCTCTGTTGGCCCACAGCTGCTTCTGGTTTTTGCTATTGATAGTGAAGTAAAGTTCCTCTGTCAGGTAAAATAATACTAGTAGCAACATGTCGTGTGCTTGGGAATGCAATATAAGGCAGACAGGACCAATTAAGCTCTTTATCAGTAGTCATCAACCAACTAGGTGGTAAAGTCACGTCAGGAATGTGGCCTTTGTTGTCCGTAGCGCCAATGGTTCTTTTACAACAGACATAGCACTGATAGAGCAGCATAGGCAAGAAAATTGAGTTACGTTGGAGCTATTAGATACGAAGTGGATAATTACATCAGTGAAATCATGAGTCACACTGGTGTTTTTTTTTTTGACTGATCCCGTTTCAGCAGAGAGAGGACTGTTTATCGAGGTCATGAAAGAGAAGGCCCTTAACTGAACCTTCTGTCACTGGGGGAAGAAGGCTCAGGACTCCACAAAGGCTCTGTTGTCCAAAATGGAGATGTAATGTGGCAAAAGTGAAGCAGAATTGATACCAAATAACCAAGCAACATTTTGATCATACTCGTTTTTGGTGTCATGGGTGAAATGTATTTAAATTTGAGATGCTTTAATAAAGTAGATTATTATTTCTACTTAACCCACATCAGTATTTCTGTAAGATTTTTGTGTATTTTTTTTTCTACACAATGGCTTCATTGTAAGGGAAGTCTTGGCTTTGAGTGTCGGGTTTGTCTGTTGTCAGATATCTGGCACAGGGACTTTTTGTTCAATTGTCACTGCAAATGCTGCAACCTTTCAGATCCTTTACCATCTCTCACATTCCTCAGTGTGGTGGCTGTAACAGCATTGCTACCGTAGATCATATCTAAATATGGTAATAAACTCTAGATTTGTAGACAGTTTTTTTTTTTTTTTTTTTTAATTTTGTGTGCATTTTATAAGCTCAATAACTGAATCCACACAAATAATAAAATCTGTTTAGAGCATTTGAAAGTATTTTCATCAGTTCAGTTATAAAGAAGATATAAACATACTTATTCATCTGTTCTCTTGCTGTACAGCAAAAAATATTAACATCAGAGAGTGCTGTATTTACACCTTGCATTTCAATTGTTATGAAGGTATAGAAATACCATACTATAACTTTTGGGATGGGTGGGGGGATTACCTCTAAGCTCTATGCCATTCAATATCCTGTTTGTGATGGAAAATGCAATAATTTGAGTTATTTTGAGTTGCATATTAAAATGATCACTCATACAGTGTTGTTTCCGCTGGTTGTGTTCATACTTAGAATGTATTAAGGCTTTGCAATAGAGCATCTGCCTGTAGGCGGCAGCATCGGGATAATTATCTCATCACTATGTTTCCTAGTTTTTGGTGTGACCACACATCCATGACTTTGACATATTTGTTACACTCTTAAGGTTTATTGTCTCCAAAGCACCAACACGGCCTTTGTAACAGGCTTATTTTACAAAGCAGACAGATGCATATCAAAAGGAAGTGTTGGTTTCTCTTTCAGTGACATTTAATAAAACCAAGTAATGACATGAAAAAGAAGTATAGACAGTATAAACTGTCATTTCCCCCCAAACTCTACGGTTTGGGTGAAAATGTGCCCTTTTACCTTCATGCCTCTTTTAAAGGTGACCCTTTTGTGAAATGTTTGGAGCAAAAATGTTTTCTAGCAAGAAACTCCGCACACACAGTTTGACAAAACTTTAATGCAACATCCTCTCCGGACAGCTGTTTCGAGGGGAGCCACCTCACACGTCACGTGAGCAGCTTGGAACGCGTCTGTCCGATCCCGGGCCGATCCCACCGGAGAAGAAGTTGGAAGCTTGATTGATGTGCTGTAAGGCCAATCAGAGTTTCCCGAAGTCTCCCCGTCGGCCAATCAGCTACGAGGAGGCGGTAAAGAGTTTTCATGGACGGAGCCAGTTTGCAACGAAGACCGTGAAGTTAAGAGAAGGGCACTGGGCAAACGCTGGATGTGTTTTGGGTTTTTTTTTTTTTTTTGTTTGTTTTTTTTAAAGTCGTGTCGAAGACAGAAATGCAGTACATTTAACACTTACACGCTGTGTTAGCGAAGGGATAAGGCATTTTCTTTTGGGAAAAAGTCAGAAAATGGTGAGTTGTGGACATTTTTGAACACATATAACAAAGTTTTAAACATCCCTAACTCAACTGTTCTGCTTTTCCCCCCCAGGTGGGCACCAGTGTTAGGCTAATTATTTGATAAAACCACGTACAATGTTGTGTATTATAGTGCCTTACGTGCATTTTGTTTTTGAAACTGTATTGGGAGATGACTATAACGTGGCGCCTCAGCTACAATGCCAAGTTGCCAACCCTCTCAACTACCTGCTACAACAATGGCACTCACTAATTTTTATTCACTCATTTATGTTAATTAAAGCGTTTTAATTGACTCTTATAAGAACTTGAAATGTCTCAGCTAAACTTTTTTTTTTGCGTGTGTTTATGTCGACCTATTAACTGAACAGGATACTAACATATTTCCTCAGGGTTTGACTCTGCCATTAACATTTTGATAGGTATGGCTCAGTGTTGAGCACAACCTTATACTTCTCTCAACCCCCAGTCCCTCTCCAAGGATGAAAATGCGGGTGCAAGATGGCCTTTTGCCTTTATAATAGTGATTTATGGGCATGTCAAGTTTGCCATCTTGATAATAACCATAACTTTATTCATACAAAACATATAAATAGAAAACATAAGAATTCCGGTGGACTTTAACACTTGCATAAAATCATTAAAGAGTGAGGAAGTCTTCCTGAGCTGAAGTGGTCAGCCCAACTACAAATTCAAGTAGTCATGCATAGCATTCCTCAGTGAAAAGGCTGCACAGCTCCAGTCAACTGGAAGATCAGTTTAAACAGGTAGTAAAACCATAATTTAATTAGACTATTTCCCTTAGTAGTTACCCCTCTGCAAAAAAACAGCCAAGTGCTTCTAGGATACTTTAAAGCCTAGGTAAGCCCCCAAGGGATGGTTTCAGTACAAAGAGTCCCTTGATCTTCATTAGAATTGTCTGGTGTTATGCATGTCCAGTTTACACGGCCAGCAAATGGGTGAGTTAGAACATCCAGGAGGTCCCACACACATGCATGTACACCGAAGTGTCCACTGGTAATTTGTTTAGCAAAGAACCAGGGTGGCCTGGCTGCAGATACAGCTTCTTAGTACCTTGACCCACTGTAATACCATCTAGGGAAGGCTGTCAAGGAAGCACAGATCATTTTTTCCTTGCTCAAAATTCACTGCAGTTTTCTAATGTAAGCACTCAGGTGAGACATGTAGACACAGGGCTCTTTTTGGTCTGACACTTTCTCCTCATCAAACCACAGCTGCGTTGACTGTGAATGTTTTCAAAGAATATGGGGGGGGGGATGTTGGTATTTTGAGGAAAGGAATGTTGGCAATCAGTGTTAACACTATTTACAATATCTGTCATCTAGATACTATGGGAGACAGTATTTTAACATCTTATCAACCATTTTGTCATGAAAATTTGGTATAGCCTGCAACTGCAGTATCTTGTTCTGTAACTGTTACAGTCAACACAGATGTAGTTTAATCGAGAAATGCCAGGAATTGCGAATTGCTAAAGTAACTGTTACTTTGCCTGTACTAGCTACTTTGCCTGTAGCTGCTCATGGAAATGCCTTCTGTGTACCATGACTAAGCTTGGGGTGCCAGAGTACAGATTGGTGGAGCAGAGGAGCTTAACATTCATTTTTAGAAAGGTGGTTATGAATTCGCTGTCCACCCGTGACCTCTCCAATGATCCACTGAGATAAACCATGGATTAGCAACATAGTTCAGCAGCATCTGGGAAAGAAAGGCACTGCTCTTTTGCAGGTGGATGCGAGAAAATTGCTCACATACCACACACCTGTTTAGCAGCTGGGAACATGTCAGATAATTTTAGAGCTAGAATTTAACCTGGGAAAATCAGTTATGTTGTATATGGTAAGCATCATTGATCCCGCAATCACCAAGATTGCGATCCTTCTAGATTTGATCCTTCTATTCAAATGCCTGTGTTAGTACCATGGTCTGTGAATTGAGCTATATTCTTTGCAGCCAAGGATAAGTGAATTGGTTGGTCATTGGCAATCTTTGATGTCAGTGCAATGACCGGTACACTGACGATTAGGAGTACTGCGGTTTCCTGTGCTCAATTATTGTAATCTGAATGAGTTGCTCTATTCATATTAAAATGCCTTCAGAGCTTAAATCCAGCCAGTCAACAAAAGCTCTTTGGAGCAGCCACTTATCCACTGCTCACCACACACTATATAGTGTTCTTCTGGTGACATGTTGAGGTCTCAAAGCTTTGGTGCTGCTCACAGGGTGGGTGGAGACAGTTGGGAGTGAAAGCCAAATCTGTCAAATGGACACCACATTTGAAATATTATGCAGCCTTAGTCGTTCATTTTGTCCAGTGATTCCCGAGATGGAAGGATCATTTCAGTATTTTGTCTCATTTTACTGAAAACATAATTTGCCTCCAGGTTAAGGTCAATATAAAAAAATAAACATTATGATTGTAATGTATGTCATACCTCTGTTATGCCAGGTATCCTCCTAGGTGTATAATGGGGTAATTTATTATTGCGTGATGCATCATAATGGTCTAACTACGTACTGTAATTTGATGGATGACACCATGCAGTAATGCACCACTGTGGTAGCTTCGCATTGACCAAATGTGGTCTAGAAGCATGGCTTCAGTGCTTGTAGCTGACATGAAATCCTCTGACATGTCCAATAGATCACACCTCTCACATCAGATACAAACAATGCAGACCTGCAGGCTTGTTTATTGAAGTTTATTTCCTACAATCCACACCCAATAGGCCTGTAATTATAACTGGTAGCAGACGGGAAATACCAGACTCATCTTCTGGTTTTTGGATTGGGTTGATTGTTCAGTATGTTGAGGGTAGGTTATATTACACTGAGTGGGGGATTGGGTGGAGGCATAAATACTCTGCAGTGCTTGAGAAGACTTTTGCTGCTACAGGTACAAAAGGGGATGTAATTATGAAGAAGACCTCGCTGTTATTTTTTATGATATTTGTCTCAATGAATATGCTTCCAATTTGTCCTTTGCTGATTGCAACAGCAGTTTCAAATTACCAGGAGTCAGGATTCTGATTTTGAAAGTCAGTTTTCTTGTGCCTGTTTGTAAGCTTTCCTACCCATTTTTGGGGTCAGGGTGGGTGGTCAAGGATGGTTGGACCAGATGCTGTGATACTGCGAAGGTTGTATGATTAATCCTGTATGAACGACAAACCTTTTGAGTTAAGATTTAGGGTAGAAGCTGTGCTACCTGGCACAGTAGCAACCAAGGGATGTACATCACATCGTCACCATGTTTTTCACAATACAAGGAACCAAGAACAGGGGGTTCTCAAGGCTGGTTAGCTCAGGTACTCAGAGTGTGTTTTTAGTAATGCCAAGAATGGGGGTTTGATTTCTGTATGGGCCACAGATTTTCTTAGCCAATGGTCTACAACGCCTATGAGAATCTGATTACAGTACAAGCAAAATATAATGATGTAATAGTGGAATAATCGTTGCTTATTTGACACATTAACTGCACAAACCATCAGTACAAGTTCTTTGTAATAATACTGTTATTTTTCCAACCCTTTAATGTTGATTATGAAGAGACTAGAATTAAGGTACATTTGTTTTCCTTTTTAGTATGCTGCAGGGCACTGTCCTGTCCTCCCCTGAACCTTTCCACAAATACATTACAGTACATTGTGAAGCCCGTTGGTCCACTCTCTGTAGGCCTGGGATATAATGTTTTCGGTTGAGGCCTGATTACTGTAAGCCTCGTAGAAGGAGAAGACTGGGACACACTCAATAAAACAGTCGGCCAAAGAACTGCAAAGCCAAAGACAGACACTCACAGCAGACTAAAAGTCTGTCTCTCTCAACACCCTCTCCTCCAGGCTTTTGTTTATGACTTTCAGCCTGTGTGTGGAATGCCACTTGTCATTAAGTGTGCTACAGAAATCCCCCTACCAAAAAAGGGTGTTTGACGTAGAATAGCTCTCAGCAACACACACAATTAATTTTGGACAGATCTCTGGTTGCCATAAGTGATGGCTAATGGGTTTGGTGCAGATCAGGAAAATTTGAAAAGGGTTAGTTTTATTTCCAGGTTGGAAACTGTAGGGAAATTACAATAAATTTGTGATTTTTAAAGTATGGACAAATGTATAATTTTATTCCTTGTTATCATATGCTGTCTCTGCAAGTCCCATCATGCTTTGTTTTTTTTTCCCTTTTTTTTTTTTCCCCTATTTAGATGATTTGTCATTTGTGTATTAGTATCAATTAAGACACACATGATGTTGCAGGAACATGCATGCTCTCTCAGCCCATCCTTGATTTAAAAATATTAAATAATACTAAAAATGCTAAAGATAAAATAAACTATAATAAACTTATACCCCTTTTGCAGTCTGAAATGGGAAAAAGGTCCTACGAAATCTAGTTAATTTAATGTCAGTTTCAAGAACCTTGTAGTTGACATTTACAGTGCCACTCTATAGCAGTTGTTGATTTTTTTTTTTTGTTTTTAACTAGCGGATTTTGTGGACAGTATATATGTACCACACACATTGTCCACACATTTTTTGATCCTTGTGTTTGTCTGTTCTTTCACATAGGCTATTAGGAATACACAGGTGAGCAAATTGTCTGCATTACACCAGCAGGCCAGATTGCTGTTTTCCTGTCTGCAGATCACAGCTCAGCCTTCCGAGCGCGTAATGACATGCTCAGCTGAGTCTATCATCAACTGTGCAGCTGATTTTACCTCTCCGGTGTCTTCCGCTCTGTCCTCAATCATTTCTCTCAGATTAGACTGTAATATAGTACCTTTTAATTAAACACTGCGCAGATTAGCAGAAAGATTGTTAATTAATTACGTGGAATGTTTTTTGCCTTCCTTTTGAGGTGTCACAAACTACGCACACACGCTTTCTTGTGTTTCACAGTTTATCATTATTTACAATGTTGCAGTATAGACAGGTTACTGACAGATGCTACAGATGTAAGGAGTGCTTTTGTTGAGCTGGTCATCTCTGTGGGGTGAGTCAGGTGCTTGTATGGTGCACACCACATTTGAATTCACACCATACCATGCACAGGACATGGAGGATGTAATTCGTGGAAAGATGTATTAGTTTTCTCCAAGAAGCATGTAAAAAGACGAAAATCAGACTAATTATAGGAGAGAGGAAGATAGGAGGTATTTGCAGACTGGTTTCAAAGCAGAAGTGAGAGAGGCTGTATTTGCCTTACAGTATGTGTGAGGGAGCAATCAAACACTGAGCCAGCTCCTCTAGAAGACATCATGTTGGCCTAATGCATATTCAAATGTTTACGTTTAACAGACAATGTTGTTTCTCTATTTTGTGCCTCAGTGTTGAGGAGCACACTTGAATATTTTAGTTCTTTTCCCCTCCCTTCTTTCCTTTTTCCTGCTCTCTTAGACCTTGAACAGTGTATTTGAAGGGAGAACTGACTCACTCGTCAAAGCTCCTGTCAGGGCTAGGCTGTTAGTTCTCACTCCAAAGTGTACTGGTCAATTTACAACCATGTTTGTCATGTAACTACCTGTTTTATACACATACATAACTTTTCTCAGGCTGTGCAGTATGTAACCTAAAGAAGGCCTAATACTCTCATACTATATAACATTGTAGCTGATCCTGTTCATCTCCTCTCTATTGTGTTGGCTAATTCTCCTCAGGCTATGCATACTCTACCTGCCTCTGTTAGTGCTAGCGTTATCTGTCCGCTGCACTGTATTCAGCAGACACTGGCCCTGTGTGCTCACATCAACTGATCTGGCCTTGTGCCCTGCGAATAGGGTGGAGGACAAAGAAGCAGAGGATTTCACATTAATTGTAGACAAAACAAGCTTTGAGACTCAGAATGAGTAATCCTTTGGATCTTGTATGCACCAATACTGTGGTGTACATTTCTTAGTCAGAAGTAGACTGTTGTAATCTTATGTTGTTGTTTGTATTGAACTATAGAGATTGCATGGGTGTAATATGGGGCATACATACCACAACAATGGCTGCTTTATGCTACAGCATGATGTCATAACTCTTCAATCTGTTCTTGTGGATACTAGCAATTTGAAGAAGTCTGGAAAGCACAGCTTTTTTCTAGATGAGGCCTTTGACAGAAACTGTCATCTCTGGATGCAAATTGTATATCAGCAAACAAAGGCTGTGCTGCGGAGGAATGCAGTGTCTCTCATGCCCCTGCAGGCCCAAAGGGCTCTCCTGCCTCGGCATGCAAATGACATTTCCCTGGGCCAGAATTTGTGGTTGCTGTTAAGTCAAAATGTCACAACTGACCTCCGCACCCTAAATGCTCATCTATACTTCAGCTGATTTTATTTCAAGTCGTGCCAAGAGCCAAGTCTTTCAGTAGAATATTGCCATCTGGGGTAACCTACAGACATGATAATGTACTTGGGATTTAGTTTACACTGAAATATTTTTCGTAGCCTGAGGCATAATGTAACCTTTTTGATAATAAAGCATAAGAAAAGATTTTTCCTGTGCTTGAACAAAAACACTTGAAAGTGGTAGAGGTAGTGGTTGCCTTTAGCTTTGTTTAGTGTCTAATCTACATTTGAATGTGTTTGATCTCACACCCTGAAGAAAGTGTGAAAACTTATAATGTAACTATTTGTGGGAAAGCAGTTGATTGATGACCTGTAGTAAATTTGTTAATTTTGATAAAGGCTCAGCTAAGGAAGCTAATGGAGGGATATCTGTTTACTGTTGACATGCTTTGAATCAATTACTACCTGAATCACCACAATAAACATGAGTTAAAATCTAAACACAAACCTGCTTTGAATAACTTTTAGCCCCAGAAACCCCGCACTGCCCTTCTTTTCATAATGGTTACTCCACAGGCTATGGCCTATCCATTATATTGGTGGCCAAGCAAATTTATGCCCATGACATGACTCACGCCCACAATTAGCAAATGAGAATGTAGTGTACATTTAAACGCATGGTGGTATCAACAGTCCCCGGGAGCACTATAAGAGCTTCCTTTGTTTTCATTAATTTGCCTGAATTAGCCGTGGTTGAGATTCTGGTGTTGACACAAAAGGTGACCACAACACAGTGATGGTCCCCTGCTGACGAATTGCTATTGTGATTAAGTAACATGGAATAACAAGTGTGGTTTGGCTTTCGGACACTGATTAGTGTACGTATGCCTACCCAGAAATACCTAACTTATAATGTATGGAAACATTCTTCACTGCTAAATTAATTTGGAAATACTGTCTGTATCAACCGACCTAATGTCTATTACCACTTTATGACATTTGTCTTTGTCCTTTTAGGAATGCGTTTCGGCGTAGTTGATCCCCCGCATGCCGCTGTCTGAAAAGCTTGTGCAGGAGAGGAACAGCAAGCATGGATGTGGAAGACTTTCCTCCCCCACCTCCTGAAAGTAAGGTCAACTACGCTTTGTCATTCACACATGCTATGCACTTTGGCCTAACTTCATAGAACAGCTTGAGACAGATCGGTTAAAATGAGGTGGGGTCAGAGTAGGCCGGTTAGCTCAGTTGGTTAGAGCGTGGTGCTAATAACGCCAAGGTCGCGGGTTCGATCCCCGTACGGGCCATAAATTTTGAGTTGAGATTTGGGGAACTGAATGAGATAAAGGTGATTTCAGAACAGACTGTAGTCACTGACCGCACTTTTAATGTAATTACACCTTGCTCACCACAACTAAATGACAATACAAAGCAACAGAACGTGTATAGATAAAGGGACCAAAATTAATGTCTACCATTAGGTATTTTATTTATTAGTTTATTGACAGAAACATAATGATTATCAGTTTTATTGCTATGATCATTTTGATAATCAATTACTTGTAAAGTAAATGTAATTTTTATAATAATTTCTAGCCTCTAAAATGTGAGGATTTTCTGCTAGTCTTTGTCTTATATGATTTTAAGCCAAATATCTGTGGGTTTTGGACTGTTGGTCTGACAAATGCAAGAAATCTGAAGATGTGACATTGGACTTTAGGAAATGTTGATGGACATTTGTCACTGTTTTCTGAAATCTTATAGAACATCGAGTTTATCGATTTTTAAATGAGAAAATAACTGGCATATTTATTCATAATTAAATTAATCATTAATTCCAGCTCTATCGTGAAACTTCACACAGTTCAAAGTCGAGTTTCAAAACATTGATAGAGAGATGATTGGAGATTTTGAGATGCTATTAGGCTAAACTCCAGACAACTCTGTGGTGATACTGTGAGAGCTTAGTTACCAGTTGTATCACCTGCTAGCCTCTGAAGGTCATCTCATGGTCAGATCACTTCCTGGAGGGCTGCTGAAACTGGACAGTGTGAGTAAACAACACAGATTCCTCTCCTCTGCTCCGCCGCTGCTGAGTGAGTGGGCAAAGGATCGAGGGAGTGAGGAGGGTAAAATGTGCTGCGCTGCTTTGAAAACCAGACAATGTGCCTTAGTATTTGGCTGAATACTGCTGCAGCAGCACGCACACACATCCACACACACAAACGCACGCATACAGCCTCCGGGGATAGACACAGGCCAGAAAAATGCTTCGTCTCCAGCTGGCCGGTCACTTGCTTTGTTGCCGGGGCGATGCTGGAGCAAATCGTAACCCAGTGACTCATTTGAGCAGACCATTATGTAGCAGTGTGGAGATAAGCCCACCAAACAGAATCCATATTGTGGTTATGAATTGACAATGGGAACCTCAGCTAGGCCATGGTTGTGTGTCAATGTGTGTGTGTGCATTCGCATACACTTGTGTATATATATCCCCCACGATCTTGTAGTTTGCATTCTCACAGGGATAGCAGGGTAAGAGACATCCACAAAAGTGAAAACACTTTTATTCCCCGCTCAGGGCTTGGGTATGGATGTAGTTTATAATGACATGACAATCCTCATATGAGTGGTTATGCATGATTATGTGTGTACACGTTCGAGGTCACACTGTAAGGTCAGCATCCACCACAGTCTGTGTAATTATGCTGCTGGCATGCATACCCACACAGCCAGCTATCAGTGGCCTCATGTACACATAGTTGCAGATGTACTATTGAACGACTTGCTGTGATTTACCATCTGGCCATATCCAATCAAATCAAGTCCTATTCTGTTCTGGCAAAGTCAAGCGTTTCACATTGACACCCCAGAGAGGGCATCTGAGTGCATATTACGGCAGGTATTGGCATATGATATACATCCCACAGTCCTGGAGTAGCACAGACTGTTAGTCAGCTAGCTGTGCCTTATCTCTGTGGCCCACACAACTCATTATTGCATAGATGGAAAAAGACTGATAGCATCTCTGTTTCCAGGTTTGCTCTTTACACCTCTCTCTTCTTGCGCCTTTAGTCATGGGTGCAGATGGACATGGGGTCATGATGTTGACCTGGAATGTTAGTCACAGGCCGTTTCCTCTCACACTGACTACAGGGTGGAACAGCTACCTTTCAAAGCCTGAGGAAAATGTGCTGGTGATTTAGAGCTGTGTACAGCGTGGTGAGGGACTTCAAAGTTATGGGGTTTTGCTACAGGGAGTTTCGTTAAGTTAAGATTTGCTTGGTCACTATCAGTGGACTATTCAGGACTGGAGGCATAACACAGCATATTCCATAAGTGAACGCGGTTCATTTGGTGGTAATTATCTCTAAAGAATAACCTTATCAGCTAAAGTTAGGCAGGAGGTTGGAAATTAAACAGATATTGATATGTGTCCGCAGGAAATGGTGGAGTCTAGATGTTTGGGAAAACTTTATATAGGATTTACACGGACATATATCTGAAAATTAAGAAGTGGCATGGGGAAAGGAGGAGGTCAAAAATGCCGAAACCCGGGATCGAACCAGGGACCTTTAGATCTTCAGTCTAACGCTCTCCCAACTGAGCTATTTCGGCAACTGATGCTGCTGAGGGTTATCTTTTTGAATTATTCTGGAAATTAACCCATCCAAACTTGGAATTTTCTGTTTTCTTTGGGAACGCAGTCAGGATATGAGAGTAAGACTTTGGACTGTAAGCTAATACAGTCAAGCTGCGGCTACTGATGAAACTGCTCACAAAGAATCAATGGTATGCTTGTGAGCAAAACTTTGACAGCGTTAGAATATCATTCTCAGAAGTTAAATGGACCTCCCTAAATGTTGGCTCCTGGTAAGAAAATCAGAAACAGTTTGGAAGAGTTCAAGGGTGAGATGGTGGTAATAAGAGTTTCTTCCACTCAGGGTCTGTGGTTTTGGCTCAGGTTATCCTTCTGTGAATCCTGTTTAAATGATTAGCCAATATTTTCCACAGCACTGTAATCATGTTCGTTTTTTTAAATATTCGCTCTACTTTAGTTTTTTTTTTTTCTTTAATTACACCACTGAGTGAATACTAAAATACCGTCTTTATACATTCAGCTCTTAGTGCCAAAAACATGAAACCAACTGATGAAAGTTGAGCCTGGGCATTCCTGATCCTTTTACTCTCATCTTGCTCTCTATTGAGAGACACTGACTCAGGGCCACACTCTGTTCATCAGATCAGTAGTAATGCATAAACTCAGGCTGTACTACTCACTGAAGGGAGTAACAAATCTCTTTCCTGCTGGCCTATTTGCAGTGTGGAAACTGGAAATTCATGTGTCGTTCCCTTCCTGTCTTCTACCAAGTGAGCTTTCTGATGTGAACGTGACGCCTTTGAATACTGACTATAGCCAGTGGTTTTGCCCTAGTTTGTTTTTGCTATACAGTAGAGCAGATGATGTGCTGCTTTGGTGCTAATCCTTGATGCTAATCCTTGATGTAAAAATTTCTCTAAGAAAACATGCTGCGGTGGTAGACTCCACCCTTAATTATAAGTCTGCATGTGGCTCACTCCTTTAACTTTAACAGCCCAAGGACTAGAACTGCCACCCACAGTGTATCTGTAAACAATCTCTAAAGTAGTTGTTGAGTGAAATAATATGATTATTGAGTTAAAGTTTAGACATGAGTCCTTAGAGTGTAGTTTGCTATACTTTATATACTGTAACTTAAGGATTCAAATGTATTTTTCATTTTTTGGATATGTTTCAACTTGTCGAATTGGACTGGTTGATATAAATCCCCTCCAATACTATATTTCATTTATAAAAGCAATGTATATCACAATATTGTAAATCTTCTGGAAATTTGGTTGAAGTACAGTTTATGGGTTAAAATAACTATATGGCAATGATAAATAATAATTACAATATTGCCTCCAATGTCCTAGTAAAACCAGGGATGTAAAAGGAATAGCTACCTCAGCTACCTTGTCTGAATGTATTGTAATATAATCCAGCACTCAGTATCTGTGAACCCTATCTCTGTTTCCAGTGTTGGCAGACAGCGTCCCTTTTGCAGATGAAGATGAGGGGGAAGCCTTCGACTTTGATGACAGTGCTGATGACGTTCCTGAGGCTGACCGCCCACCTTCTGCACCTCCAACTCCTCCAGCCCCCAGCAGCAAGGATCAGAGCCAGGACAATCTGGTGGCCAGTCACCCTGAGGGCCATCTCCCCATCCCGGACCCCACAGCACCTTCCCTCATATCTGACACAGCTCCATCATCGGCAGACACAAGAGTTGCCGCAAGCAGAGCCTCCACAGCAGGCGGAGCAACAGCGGAAGGACCAGAAGGAGAGGGGACATCTGCTGCTGAGGGGACTGATGACACAGAGACACATTTACCACCCCCTCCACCCCCTCCTCTTAATGAAGATGCAGAGACAGATCCTGGAAGAATAGGTTTGCAGCCCGAAAGTGTTGACATTTTACTGTTGGCTCTAGGGGATTAAGAGTCCAGTTTAGCCTTTCTTTGGGGCAGAGACCCCTTTGCACTACAGTTGCTTTT
Source organism: Xiphias gladius (assembly GCF_016859285.1). NCBI lineage: Eukaryota > Metazoa > Chordata > Actinopteri > Istiophoriformes > Xiphiidae > Xiphias > Xiphias gladius. The sequence goes on from NC_053409.1 coordinate 10,252,270, forward strand.
GGACATTGGTTAACTGCAAATAATGCCTTGAATATGTCTGATGCTCTGTGGTAGTGGTCAAAAATTCTCCACATTCTCCTGTTGTGTTTAGTGTACATTATCTGGCTCTAATCCAGACCCTTCAGCTCAGGCTAAAAGTGAGGCCGTGAAGTGGGGCAGTCTGTCTCTCTCATAACACCTTGTGTCTCTGGCTGCCTGGTGCTGGAGGTTGTCTGGCTTTTATCACAGAAAGTTGTGACAGCAGCAGTAGGCAGGGCTAAGCTCTGCCTATTCTCGCTGACTCACTCACTCACTCATTCTGTAGTAATGTAGTGAAGGGATGTCCACACTGCACTAATTTTTCACTTTATGCCCTAGCCCCAAAGCATGCATGATTTTAACCCCTAAACATATGCCTTGTATTTCTATTATCATGGTAACCTCCTTTGGCTACATAGTAAAATTCACTAAATTACCACTATATGTTTAATCCCAGCCCTTACCCTAACCTAAACCTCAACCAAAGCTCCTTGAAAAAGTGAGACTGATCCAAAATGACCTCTCTTTGGAAAAGTTTCCTCGCTCTGAGAGTCTAAAACTCAGATCAGTTATAGATAAAAGCAAAGGGCAGTCCAAATGCCACTTATTGTAACCTTGGACAACAGTCTAAAAAGTTTAAAGTGTAACTGTTTAGTAAAGTTTTATATATACTTGAATAATGAAAGTAAATTGATAGAACATTAAGGCCACTGGTTGAAAATAAAGTGTATATCACCAACTGAAAACAACAAAGTTCTCTGAAGAATCAGAATAAATAAAGTCAAACTTATGACTTTACTTTTTACATTTTTTGGCAGCATAAAATGTTTCTTTACTGGAAAACCATTGCTGCTTATCTTAGGTGGTCTGAGAGGTAATGATGATGCTAAAGTTGTAGGTTCAAACCCTGTCCAACCATAATGAATTTAGTTAGCTGGTGTCATAATTTTCTAAACTACAACTGTGGTTCTTGTCCCTTCAGGGAAATTATTACATTGGGGTTTGACTGTTTTTACACCCAGTCTCTGTGGGTCTATGTCTATACTTATCTTGAAAGTATATTTATAATCAAATTAATTACAGTGTAATTACAAGTAAGCTGCTCATGTATTCTGTAATTTGTTTCATTATGAGTGTGCCTGACATAGCATTTTTTTAGCATGTTTTTGTGATCCATATTTGCTCAGTTCTTTAACTGTGTAAATATGTAACTATTTAAGTTAACTGTATCTGATTTCTCTCACCAGGCAGCGAAGGCCAGGATCCATCCATCGATGACCCTCACCCTCCTCAGACCGTCCCCAGGACCTCCTCCCAGGGCAAAGTCAACCCCTACTCTGTGATTGACATCACTCCTCTCGAGCTGCAGCAGCTTGAGCAGCAGCATGGGCCCTCCTCTCCCACTTCCTCACCAATGGAGCCCAAGGAACGAGAGGAAGAGCCCCAAGATATCTGCACCAGCCCTGTTGGCATCACTTCCGGATACTCGGTCCCCGTGCCCTGTGGCTATGCAACCCCCTCTGGTGTACCACTCATCACACCAGCTTACACCACACCTGTCATCATTCGGCACCTCTCCATGGATGATGATGGTATAGTAAAGCCTGCAGTGGAGGGAAATCTTGAAAATACTTTTATATCTAAATCATGATTCATGAAATAGTAATGATAACCATGCGACTATAGTCATTTTTTTTAAAAACATCTAGGTCACCATACAATTCTGTGGATATCTAGGTTACCCTGGTGGCCTAGGTGCCAACCATGAACCACAATGTGCCTGGTTTGAGACGAGCCAGGGACCTTTTTTACTGTCATTCCTGACCCCTCTCTCTCCTTATCTCTTGTTATCTCTCTACTTTCAAATTAGTAAAACAGACATAAAATGCCCCAGAAATACTTAAAATTTTCTCTGGGTATCAAAGCTCTGTTTCTTCTTACTTTCAGTAAATTCTCTGCATTTCTCACTACACACAAACCTAGAGATACAAGGCTATGACACGTCAATGCTGTGTCAGCTACTTCTATGCTGTCTCCTTTCTTCTTTCCCTTGTTTTTCCTAAAGCCTTGCCACAAGGAAGTAGGGACTAAATTTAGCCCTCCCCAAAGATCTGTGTTGGCTGTAAGGACTTTCCGGTTTCCCTAAAATCATGCAGTAGCTGTGTCCAAGCCTGTGGCCTGGCACTCTGAGGAGTCTGATTACACTGTAATTATCTCACCAAGGTCACAGAGAAAGAATTTTGAATCACATAGGTTTGTGTGATAATTTACAAAATTGTTTACATTTGTGCAGTGTTTTGGTTTTTGTCTCAGTGTCCTGTTGGCCATGATATGGTTAGCAAGGACATTTTACTACAGTTTACATTGCATTTTTAATTAGGTGCATGTGTCAAGTGAAATTCATCAAAGCACATTTTCAAAAAACTGTCATCTTAAATAAACCTTAGGTATTGTAGGAGACATGGAATCATCAGTGACATCTGGTGGTGGCATATGAAAAAAGTTAACACAAGTTAAAATTCCTAAATCCTGGAACTGGGTGGTCTTTTGGAGATGCTTGACATGCAGTTTTCAGATTCTGGAAAAAGAAATTGTATTGATAATGGTGTATTTAGTTTGGAAAAAATACACAGTTCAGAAAAGGAAATGCACAGTGTTAGATTTTCTTTGTGTAATATTTTCTCTTTTTCATCCCTCAGTCACTGTGGTCGGGACCAGCAACACGCCTGTGGACAGGTTCGTGACAGCCAGAGCAACAGTTATAGTTACTGACCCTTATCAATATATTAAAAATGACTGTTGTCTTCAGGTCAGTGGTAATACATAGAATAATATTACTTTATTAATACAGTTTTTATTAAAATAGTTTTATAAAAATTATTCTGACAGATATAAATTAGATAAATATTTTTGTTTTTATAGTTAATCTTTTGTTTGTTTCCATGGTTTTTCAAGTGTTTTCAGTGAAGAGTATCCACCTATTAGAGAAGAGGATGCTTTGGCTAAATGGGCGTCAGATCCTGCCAACACTGCATGGATGGAAAGTAAGGAATGAAATCCATAATAAATGAACATCTTGTAGAGAAGCATGTATAATTTCCATGGAGAGAATACTGGTGTTATTTCAGTTTTTGCTGCACTCGCTTGCTTTTGCACACAGTGCAGTCCTTCAGGGCACTCTTTTTTTCTTTTGACACAGCCAAATTCCCAGACATTTCCTTCCCTGTTCTTTTGAGGAAGCAGACCCTTGTGTGTGTGCCTGTCTTTTAGATCCCCCTCACATTACTCTTTGTTGTGTGAACAGCTTAGCTGTGTGATATAAGAAATCCTGCATTAGCTCTTTTGAATGTTTATTTTGTGGGTCAGATCCAGATGAGGTGATTTATGATGACGTGCCCAGAGAGAACTCCGACTCTAACACAGGTTTGTGAAATTTCACAGATTCATTATCTTAGCCTTAAGCTTGTCAGCATCGCTCACTTTCACTTCTAGTTTCTTTGCTGATTTTTTTTTTTTTTTTTTTCCTCAAAAACTGGGATACTTGAATTATTCATTTAGGCTGTTGAATGAAGAAAATGTTATTAAACAGTATTTTTCTGTTGTAACATTATGGCAACGTTGAGTGTTCTGGTTTACAAACCAAAACAATAGCCATTCAATTAAAATTACCTTTTGTGACGCTTATGATTTCAGTAGTTTCATTATTGTTGTTGTTAACAAAATAAGAGCAACACCCTATGATATAATACAAATGACCATGTAAAATCAGCACATTTCTGCTCTCTGCAGAAATTCAGCATTAGAAGCTCTACAAAGACAATATTTAGTTCAAGGGTACTCAATTTCAGTGCAGTATATCGTTATTGTGTTTATATGTATACACATTACATGATCCTAGTTAAAGTTTATGCTGCTAACATTTGATAGAATAATCATATGAAGTGTTCTGTAGGTTCCATTATTTACAGTAAGGTAATAGCTGAACTATATTTCTAAATACATTTTCTATGACTGTCCTGTTTTTTTCATACAGATCCAGATGAGATGATCTATGATGACGTGGAGCTTGGCGAGGAGGGTGGCTGCAGCAGCTCCCTCGACAATGGATGGAGTTCTAGCGAGTTTGAAAGCTACGACGAGGCCAGTGATGGGGAAGGTCATCCTGAGAATGGCCTGCCCCACGCCTTCATGAGAGGGAAGCCGCCCCAGAGGAAGACCCATGTGTGTAACAATCACCCTCCCAACTCTCTGTCTGGATTACAGCAAACAACCAGCTCCTGTGTCATTATACTGTACATCTATGGGTGGGCGAATGACAGCAGTGGATAAAGCAGGGATTCATTTTATTTTGTAACTGTGGAATTTAGTAAAAGGGATTGTCTGCTTGCTCTTAACCTGTTGATAAATTATTTATAGATCAAGTCATCAATGATATACAGTCCCTTTGTGTGTGTGATGTTGAATCAACAGTCTACTTGCCTCTGCAGACCTGAGAGAGATCATTCTGGCTCATAGTCAACCGGCTTCACTCTGTAATGTTTTGGCTTGTGGTTTTGAGAATTCAACTTCACTTTGTGTACCACATTCAGAGATTAATGATTGCTTCAGGCAATACGTTTTTTGTAAAGCATTTTGTGAATTTTGTGTTGAGTTGGTAAATATTTAGTTATACATGAATGCAACTATTTTCAAATTTGTAAAGTGAAGGAAAAAATAGAAAAATTAATCAATAACAACTGCAGTAAAAAAAACAAAACAGTCAGTATTGTGGCTGGAGACAATGGTCTCTGTGGACTCTGTTATTATATTTCAGTCATCAGATTCAGTTATCAATGAATCAGATTTTTGTGATACAAATGAAGTATAAATTTTCCATTATGGTGTGCAAGTGCATTTTGCATTCTGCCTTTTAGCAACAGACATCTCAAAATTAAAGTGAATTTGCGGTGGCTCTAAGGTGGTAGCTCATTCCAAAACCATAACCAGTAACGCTTGCTTTGCTTTTGTTTAGCTCTCTCAAGATCTGACTCGCTTGAAAGAACACTATGAGAAAAAGATGAAAGATCTAATGGCAAATACAGTGGGAACGGTAGAGCTGCAGCAGCTAAAACAGAAACACGAGCAGAAGGTAAACTACCTGAGGCTCACCTCACCTGCCTGTGCCAGGCAAAGTAGTCCCAACCCTTAACTGTCGGTCTAGCTAACCACTCTGGGTATCTGACACTCCCTCAGTACCCTCATACTGCTCTGATGTGAATGATTTGTGGTGGTTATACTGGTGATGGGTTTGCATACAATTTATTTGCCTCCCTGTCTGCTGTGTTGATCTTTCTCGTTATATGTTTATGTACTGGACGTTGTAAAGCTTCAGATATATTCTTCAGTAACAGTTTTTAAATTCTACAGTAAACTGAGACACCAGCAATTGAGTTTTTATTTTGAGCCATTGATTTGAGAAGTTTTTAAGCTAGCTCAAAAACTGTTACATATTGTAACAGAAAATATTAGCGGCATTGACAGTATTTCTCCTAACTTAAATCAGTCTTAATGTATGTAAGTACTGTGTTACTTCTAGCTGATGTCCCAGTTTCTGTCATTCTCTGGTCAGCTCTGCTCTCCTGTATTACATGGTCTGCTATTTAGCTTCATCCCTGCTCTAACACTGCTTCTTTCCTGCTTAGCTCAGTTCAGTTTGAGACATAAGTTTAGACAAAGTAAACTAAACTTCACCTTGGATTGAAATTCTCAACTGTGAAAAAAATTACTCTGTGAAACTTTTGCAATAAGATTAATAGTATATTTTGTCTCATCCTAGATGCAAAAGCTGGTGAAGGCAGCTAAGGAGGGGACCAAGGATGGGCTTGAGAAAACAAAAGCTGCAGTGAAAAAGGGACGCTCTTTCATCAAAACCAAGTCATTCTGTCATGGTGCGTCAGCCTTAAAAGACATCTTGCCTTCATAAATGGCAATAAATAAATAAATCCCTTTAACTAAGCACCCCCCCTTAGCTCTTCTGTTTATGTTAAGTCAGTGTTAATGTGAAAGTTTCGGTATTTTACTAAAGGCTAATATGGTTTACACAGGGCAGCGTTTTTCCTGTGCTTTCAACATGTTTGCTTAATTGCAGTCATTTTTTACAGCTTCACTTGCTCTCTCTTCTTAATCGTTTAGAGAGGAAGTCAGCCTGTTATGAGGATGAGGAGTCTGAACTCTTCATTGAGGTGGACTGTTTCAATGTTGAGCCAGTGCTGTGTCCAGCACCAGAGGGTCTTTCACAGCAACAGGTAATGAACATGCCCTTCAGCTTAGATCCCAGTTCATGTAACTATTTGCCGTGTGAATTTGCTGTTAAAATAAACACCAAATGCCCAAAGACCAATGGTTTGGTATGTTCCTCTATAGCTGGTGAGAAGATGTATATTGGGATCTATATTGGAGAGCGAGAAGAACTATCTTGATGCACTGAAGAGGATACTAGAGGTATGGAAATATGAGTGCAGGAAATGCCAAATCCACTTTTAAGTGTATGTTATTACAGTTCACATTATCTACTTTATCAGCAATATGAGAAGCCCCTATCCCAGATTGAGCCAAGGCTGCTGAGCGACAGGAAACTGAAGATGACATTCTATCGTGTGCGTGAGATCCTGCAGTGCCACTTCCTGTTCCAGATCGCCCTGGCGAGCCGCATGGCTGAGTGGGACAGCCTGGAGATGATTGGGGATGTCTTTGTGGCGTCGGTAAGCGGAGGCTGTAATTATAAAGCCTCTTTTACAGGAATTGCACCAAAATATTTAGAAATAAATAGTCTACATTAGCTGTGGTACCCCTGAAATCCCTGACTCAAGCTGTTTTTGAATCAGTTTGACATTTATGGCATTTATGATGATTGCATGCAGCACAGCCAGAATCCTCACTTTCTAACCATCTTACTTCATGTCAAAGACACTTGCAGATACAGAAATCTGCACTCTGTTCTCTTATCTTATGCACGCCACCCTCCTCGTCTTTGGCTTCCTAGCAAATCGTTGGCAAGGATCTACAAAATAAAAGACGTCATCTCCTACAGTCCTGCTCCCCACTTCACTTCCTTGTTTTTGTATGAATTGACCCCTGGCATGACAACAGAGGAGCAGTGAGACCCATACGAGACCCATTTGAAGTCTGTTCACTGCCCTCTCTCACCTCACAATTCTCATAAAACAACAGGACTCACACACTAAGAGTTTATTTTGGGAATGGAATATCCCCTAAAACTTAGTGTACATATACAATTAAATATAATAATATGAAGATATAGTTACATTTAATCTGTTTTAACTGTAAGCAATATTAAAAGTTGTTTATTCATTTACAGTATACATAGACAAGACAGAAGCTAAATACACAAATTCCCTAGCCACCAAACTGTAGAAAAATTTGAAAAAAACAACTTACAAATGGACAAAAATAAGTACTAAACTTAAACAAAAAATAATCAGACAACCAGACACCCAGTCATCTTTTGACTTGTTTAAGCCAAAATCTATCTACTAAATAAAGAAGCAGTTAATCATCTAAATAGAATTTTCAACAATGTTATCCACTTCTTTGAACCAACTGTCAACATTAACAAAAAAAAAGAAAATTAAAAGTGCTCAACCCGAGTTTTACTACAAAAATGTCTTCCACAATGTCATCTTCAACCTTAAATAATGCGAAGGAAAAGGAGAAGGAGAAAGCGTCTGCACCAATACGCCAGCAATACCGCCCGCTACCTGGTATTGGACTTCAGCAGAGAGGGATGTTTTGGCAAAGTCGCCAAATTTCTCAAGTTAATCACGGCTAAGTTAGTGGCAATAAAAATCCACAAAAAGAATGAAGATCACATCATTCAAAGGGAAGTGGCGATGTTAGAAGCAGTCAGGACTCTTGAACCAGACAAAAACAATAAAATAAGATTCATGGACAATCTCAGGTTCAATGACCTCTCCTGTCTGGCCTACAAAATGCTGGACAGGAGCCTTTGGGACCTGATGAAGGAGAGGAAATTGATGTCACTGAGTCTCAATGAAATATGCCCCCTGACCCACCAGTTACTGGTTGCTTTTGAAGCCCTGAAGGATCTTGGCATCATGCACACGGACTTGAAACCTGACAACATAATGCTTGTCAATCACAAGAATCAGCCATGCAAGATCAAGCTGAATAAGGAAAGCTGTTTAGAGATCAGTCTAAAATTACTTACAACAGAAAGATCCAGGGCTTCTTTAAGTAGGGGTAAGCGGTGGCATGTTTAAAATTGGAGGGACAATGCTAGTAGACAGAGCATTTAACAAAGGCCAAAATGTCTGGCCCAACCGTCTGAAACACTTACTTTTAAAAAATCAAGTGGGAATGCAGTCTGAAGGGCAGGTGGATGATTTTGAAAGTGCGACAGTGCATTCAAGGGTTGACAGAGATTTCCTGAAAGTGAGTTAGTGCTGAAGATGGGCAGAAATAAACATCCAGCTCTCCGAATCCACTGGCTGCGGAATATCCACTATCTTCTTACAGAAATAATGAAGAAATTCTTCACAAATCTCTGGGGAGGATTCAGTGGGCTGGCTAAGTGGGGGACCAATCAGAGTTTATGGTTTTGAAGAGAATTCTGGGATTATGGCCATGTACAACATTCAAAGTAGCAATGCAGCAAAGTTCAGGATCATTGCTTTCCACATGAGAAAATAATGTTAATGGTAGAGTCGGGGTTTTATTATGGCCATAAAAAGAACTATCAGTTTATTTTCAGATGTCCTAAGAAGCTTAGCTGGATCATATTCAACACATATTTGGGTGAATCAGGAACAATTAAATAAATAAAATTAACCTGCATTCTGTTTTGAAACATTTTCTTATGAATTCTTTATGTGAGCGCAAGCACAAAAACATAACAACAAACAAAAGAAAAAACTCATAAGTTGCTAGGTAAACATGCCTGTCAAATTACAGGATGTGTTGGTAAAGAAAAAAACTGAAATGATGAGATATTAACAGTTAATACACAAATTCTGTGAAGGTTATATGAAGAATGACCAATGTTAATAATAAAGGTTATATTAAACAAAAAAAATTAAAAGTGCTCAACCCGAGTTTTACTACAAAATGTCTTCCACAATGTCATCTTCAACCTTAAATAATGCGAAGGAAAAGGAGAAGGAGAAAGCGTCTGCACTGTCGCCAGCAATACCGCCCGCTACCTGGTATTGGACTTCAGCAGAGAGGGATGTTTTGGCAAAATCGCCAAATTTCTCAAGTTAATCACGGCTAAGTTAGTGGCAATAAAAATCCACAAAAAGAATGAAGATCACATCATTCAAAGGGAAGTGGCGATGTTAGAAGCAGTCAGGACTCTTGAACCAGACAAAAACAATAAAATAAGATTCATGGACAATCTCAGGTTCAATGACCTCTCCTGTCTGGCCTACAAAATGCTGGACAGGAGCCTTTGGGACCTGATGAAGGAGAGGAAATTGATGTCACTGAGTCTCAATGAAATATGCCCCCTGACCCACCAGTTACTGGTTGCTTTTGAAGCCCTGAAGGATCTTGGCATCATGCACACGGACTTGAAACCTGACAACATAATGCTTGTCAATCACAAGAATCAGCCATGCAAGATCAAGCTGAATAAGGAAAGCTGTTTAGAGATCAGTCTAAAATTACTTACAACAGAAAGATCCAGGGCTTCTTTAAGTAGGGGTAAGCGGTGGCATGTTTAAAATTGGAGGGACAATGCTAGTAGACAGAGCATTTAACAAAGGCCAAAATGTCTGGCCCAACCGTCTGAAACACTTACTTTTAAAAAATCAAGTGGGAATGCAGTCTGAAGGGCAGGTGGATGATTTTGAAAGTGCAACAGTGCATTCAAGGGTTGACAGAGATTTCCTGAAAGTGAGTTAGTGCTGAAGATGGGCAGAAATAAACATCCAGCTCTCCGAATCCACTGGCTGCGGAATATCCACTATCTTCTTACAGAAATAATGAAGAAATTCTTCACAAATCTCTGGGGAGGATTCAGTGGGCTGGCTAAGTGGGGGACCAATCAGAGTTTATGGTTTTGAAGAGAATTCTGGGATTCTGGCCATGTACAACATTCAAAGTAGCAATGCAGCAAAGTTCAGGATCATTGCTTTCCACATGAGAAAATAATGTTAATGGTAGAGTCGGGGTTTTATTATGGCCATAAAAAGAACTATCAGTTTATTTTCAGATGTCCTAAGAAGCTTAGCTGGATCATATTCAACACATATTTGGGTGAATCAGGAACAATTAAATAAATAAAATTAACCTGCATTCTGTTTTGAAACATTTTCTTATGAATTCTTTATGTGAGCGCAAGCACAAAAACATAACAACAAACAAAAGAAAAAACTCATAAGTTGCTAGGTAAACATGCCTGTCAAATTACAGGATGTGTTGGTAAAGAAAAAAACTGAAATGATGAGATATTAACAGTTAATACACAAATTCTGTGAAGGTTATATGAAGAATGACCAATGTTAATAATAAAGGTTATATTAAACAAAAAAAAATTAAATTTGAAATTTCTTTTTGTGTAAGAAAATTTAAACTATAATGATACTGCAGCCTTGCTTTTTTCAAAGAGTTCTCCGAATTATACCAATGAGTACTTTGCTTGTCTCTGTCCCACAGAGCAACACATACGAGAGTTTTCTAGTGTGATGCCAACATCTGCAGGATGATATCATTTGTCTGTGTCTCCCAGAACTGTTACAAATCATGTGATACGATATGTTCCTGCAAGTGGTTAGTGCATTAAAATGTCTGTGTTTCTCAACAGTTCTCAAAGTCTATGGTGCTGGACGCCTATAGAGAGTATGTGAACAACTTCAGTAATGCAATGGCAGTGGTAAGGAAGACGTGCGCATCCAAACCTGGATTCCTGGAGTTCCTCAAGGTTTGACAGAATTGCACAAACATGAATTGTTTAGCACTGGAACTACATTGCATTGTGAAAACAGTGTCATAAATAATGTTCTTAGGGATTTTTTTTTTTTTTTTTTTTTAAACATGCACATATTTATTCATGGTTACATCTTTTGGTATTCTACTGCATTTCAGTAGAAAGGGCTTACAGCTAATTGTTTTCACCAATTATTTAGTGAAATTCTTTGTATTTAGCAGCCTGTTGACAGTAAAGACAGCTAATTACATTAAGTACATGATAGGTTAAATTATTTCCTTACAACAACACTGAATAAAGATACTCAAAAGTACATACATTTACACAGGTGTTAGGTACAACTATGTACCCCTCTAGCATGCTTTTAGACCTACTCCTTATAAATTCTTTTGACTGGTATCTCACTACACTGCAGTAACCAGTCTTCCCTTCTGCAGCATCGTCAGGAGACCAGCAGTGACAGAATGACTTTATATGGCCTGATGATGAAACCTATCCAGAGGTTCCCACAGTTCATTCTTCTCCTTCAGGTATAATGACATCTTATTTTATGCTCCTTTACAGTAAAGGCAATATACAGAAGGCAGTGTGGTATGTGCATTCACCACCTACCAGCAGAGGGCGAGCTATACACATAAGTCAAGGCACTTTATTTTTCAAAGCGCTTACCTTAAGGGTAGATGAGAGAAATGTTCTAAGGGGAAATGGTTTCCTCAGATGCTGCTTTCAATTTCCATGGCGTATTTACTTTGCTTGTGTCTCTTGCAGAAACCCTCACATAAAATATGGGACACAGGGTAACTTTCTTTTTTAAGTATAAACATGTGTAACAGCAGCTTAATGGCTACAAATACCAATCAAAATAGCTTGGGTGTTAATGATACCGGCAAGTGTAATCTACTTTCATTCTATTATTAAATCGTCATCTATCATGAGGATGTGTGCTGTATAAATAAAGAAGAATGGAAGAGTAGGAGAGGGCATGCTTTAGGGAGCGTTGTACAGGTGCAGGTTTTTTATTCCATTAATGACATAGTTTAAAAGCACTGGTCCTCAGTGTGGATAATCAGCAAATGACTAACTAATGTCTGACTTCTCTGTGCATCCTCATCAGGACATGCTGAAGAACACACCAGTGGGTCATGCAGACCGTCTGCCTCTGCAGATGGCCCTGACCGAACTGGAGACACTGGCAGAGAAGCTCAATGAAAAGAAGAGGGAAGCTGACCAGCGTTGTGAGATCCGTCACATTGCAAAGGCTATGAACGAACGCTACCTCAACAAGGTCTGCCCATTTGTATTAAGACTGCCATTGCTTGGTGGAGTCAGTGTTCTTGATACATAAGGTTTTTAGTGTATATTTTTTATATGATGGTTAAGAATGTGGATAGAGCTGATTATGTACTCATTTCTCAGTCAGTGTGCAAACTTTTGGCTAATGTTTGATTCTTTTAGCATATGCTGTGGCATTTCCCTCTTGTCCCAGTGTGGGTGGCCATCAGGCACTTGAGCTTCACATTTCCTACCAACTATTCTCCTGACTGAATACCATATTTTTAGCGCATGGCTAAGCACAACATGTGCACACAACACCAGCTTTCCCCAAGGTATAATTATTTGTCTATATGCAGCCACCCACTCGGCATCTATGTAGAAACATGTGTTTACAGGATACCCCACATGGGGCAGAGGAGTTTAGTTCCTCATAGCCTTTAATTGTTCAGAGTCACTGTTGATAGCCATGTATTATATGCTGTTAGCCAAAATGGATGGTTTCACAGTAGCGAGTGACACGAAACATGGGGGGCAGAAGAGCAAGATGACACTTGAAAAAGGTTCCCAACCAGACTGAATTTTTTCTTGTGGTTGAAAAAGCTGATTGCAGTGTTCACTTTAGATTTTATCAGAGGCAGTATAGGCTGAAATGCTCCAGGATTGTTGTCTTGTGTAAGCCAATAAAACCTAGTGAAATGTGAGTACTGTTGGTCTCTGAATGACTTACATTCCCTCTCTGAGCTTGGTATTGTTACCTTGGTACTTAAACAAACACTTCAATCAGAGATCCAAACTCTTACTATACGTTGACATAGTATCACTTTGACACATCAACTCTATCCCTTAGCTTCTGAGCAATGGCAGCCGCTACCTGATTCGCTCAGACGACATGGTAGAGACGGTTTACAATGAGCGTGGTGAAATCATCAAAACCAAGGAGCGGCGCCTCTTCCTGCTCAATGATGTGCTCATGTGTGCCACGCCCAATATCCGGTAAGAGTGACCGCAAACCAGACCTGTTCTTAATCTCTCCTTTTAATTGCTCCTTCTCCTGTCCTTGGGTGCAATATTGTGTAATCTCTTCACCTTTTTACAGTTTTCGAAAGGAATTGCTGTGTATTTATTTTTGTTGTGGTATTGATTGCCAAGACCACCTTGCTTACTGTAAGGGAACATTTAATGTAACTAGGATTTCAGTAAAAATCGATCTCAAATTGAACTAAATTGAAATTAAACTGTCAAGTGTAGAGAAAGATGGTAAGCATTGTATGTCCTTGAGGTGACATTTGACCAAACTGAGTCTCTGGGTTTGTTTTGTTTCTTAACCAAGAGTGATGGAGAACTCTGTTCCTGGGCTTTTCAGTTTCTGTCCTGTAATTGTACATGCTGGTCACCACATAGTACATCTGGGAAATGTGCACTGATTTGTAAAAAAAAATTGGTTTTCTAGATGAGTGACATTTACATTGTCTTACATTGTCTTAGAAATCTACACTGTCTTAGAGTTCACACATGGCATCCATAAGCCTTCTCCACCGGTGCTGATGTTAACTGTTCTCTTTTCCTGCCTTCAGCATTTCTTGCACACATATCCCTTCTTCTTACACAGTGCAGAAGATTAGTGTAATCTCCACAAACAAGGGATTAACACCATGAACCAGTGCCACTTTGTCACAAAACCTACATCTCTTTCTGTTCTATCCAGGTGTCAGGATGGTAGTGGGAGTGGCAGTGGTAATGCTCCACTTGACCAGAAGTTCCTTCTAAAGTGGAGCGTGCCTCTGAGCTTTGTGGAGGTGCTAGAGTTTGGATCCAGTGAGGACATGGCCGACAGCAGCCGCTACCCAACAGCCCATTCTGGGGAGAAGGTGGTCATCAACGCTAAGCCAAGTATGAACCACAGTGTCACACTCTGTTGTTTTAAATCAGCAGTCTGCCAATTTTCCCTTCTGTGTCTCTGTTTCCCTCTCTGTAAACTGAAGCCAAAATGTCTGGTAGGAAAGGTGACAGAGTTAAATTAGCTGAATTGATTGGGGATTAACAAGTAATTGAGGATTGGTCCCTGTATAGGCAATGTGGATTTGAGACTCTGGGATAGGAGCCAATTACTGCTGGTCAGGTAATTGCTCATGCTTTGTGTCTGGTTAATGAAGTTCTCAGTAGTAACTAAAGGTAAATATCTCTATCTATCTGTAGTACCTGGAGTGATTTGATTGAACAAATCAAGTGATAGACTTGTAGCATTGTACTATTGTTCTGTTAAACTAACAGACGTTGTCTCTTACATAAATACATAGAGTAAATGGATAGTTGTTTCTTGCTGGACATTTACAGACATTTCTGAAATGGCGTCAGTCCTGCACAGACCATCCAGCCCCTGAGTATGTATTTTTTCCTTCTGCAATCCTCTGGTCTGCTGGCTGCCGAGTCCAATGATTTCAGTCTTTCCACTGGGTTCTCCCCTGTCACAGACAGCTGCTCAGCCACTTTAAAAGGCCCAGATTAGACAAACAAGAGGCATAATGAGAGCATATGATTTTGTGGTCCCAGCACTGCAGTTTCTATTCCTGGATCTAGATTTTTCTGGGTGTATGCGTTTGTGTCGAGGTACTGGTTGTGCACATTGCTAGGCTGGTGAGTGCTTTGATACTGTATTATTCCTGGTCTGTCAAAGGTTATATGTATTCAAGCTGAGGTCAAAGTCCCACTCTTTTAGTTGCTATTGGTAGTGGGCTGAAATTACTACCACTGTGCTCAACCACTCTCTCTCACTCTCATTCTTTCTCCCTCTAATCCATCATCTGTAATTTAGTTACATTAAACTCAGTCTTTTGCAGCTGCGTGTCACAGTGTCACATTTATCTCATAATAAATCCTGTGATGTTTTTTATGTGCATCCAGTTCATCAACTGTGTCTGATTAACAAAAGATTACTGTTCAGTAAAAACCAGGACATATTTCTGTCCAAGTGCACAGGGTATGACAGTAACGACCATAAATTAAATTAAGTGGGACAATGCCTGTATTATTGTATTGTTCCTCCTGCTTTGTGAAGTTGTCATCCAGATGATAGCGTGTGAAGTAGATGGTCCATATTGACCCTTTGCGCATACATGCACATACAACCTCCTGAAAATATCAGATGGTGATTTTCCACACTTTTCCCTTCTTCCACTGCCTTAAAATACTTCACCCTTTTTTATCTGCCTTTTATATCTTTTTCCCTTTACCTCCACATAAGCCACATTTGGTTCCTCTCTTTTGCACTAATCTCCTGCCAGGCCACCTGCCCTCCTCTGATACTTAACTTAGCTATATGAACAGTCCAGCCATTGCATGAGTGTACGTAACAGATGGCACAGACAGACCTGTGTAACACTTGGTCTGGCTGTCAGGTTTTCCTAGGGCTGCAACTGACAGACGGCTTCACAGCCTCATCTTAAAGGGATGTGCACTCTCCTTAAAGGCCCAAGGATGGCCATATGGGTCTCAGTGTATTGTTTTGTTCTTTCAAATACCAGTTAATTGAATTAGATGTTGTGGAAGTAGATTTTGAGATGATATGGACCGACAGCAGTGCTTCAAAAAGAACTGTTAATTCCCCTGACAGAACTGATTTACTGAATTAGTCAACAATAACATACTGACCTTCGCTCATTTCCCTTGCTCTGATTTAGTTATTTCCAAACAACCCTCAGTAGTGTGTCTGCCTTTGGAAAAGTGTGTGTGTGCGCGTATGTGCATACAAATGTGTGCATTGTCCAGGAACTTTTAAGAAGTGGATACAATTGTTTCTCAGTCCACTGTGCTCAGCCAAAAGCAGCTCGGTGACCAGCCTGCTAGAAAGCAATGAAAAGGCTCTTCCACATATGATGTCATCTGTTTGCGTGTCTCTCTGCTTAGTTCATCTCCTCTCTCCGCTGCATAGCCATCAGACCACCATGCAGACTGGTCATTTAAAGTTATGTTCTCGTGCTGCTCTCACAGCCGGTATGTAATTTGTAGATATACTGTTTGTGTTTTTTGGAAGTGTGTCATCGCTGGGATGACTGGCCTGCTTCTGAAGATGCTTCCAGGCCTGTTTTGTTAGAAAACTCTTGGCATTTGTCAGGCTCACAAAGAGCCATTCACAGGAAGTTGGATCTGACCTAGTCTAGTCTGTGGGAATGGTCAATTCAGTGATAGCACAATTCTATTCTTCCTTGCGTGTTATTATTTCTACTATTAAATACAGATAATAAACACCAGAAGATGGTATGAAACTCTGGTTTTATTGATTAAATGATGACATTTCAGATTTCTTTTAATGTACATTTATTGAAAGAGGAGGAAGGAGGAAATATGCTCCAAGGCTAACGCAGACCTCCTTCATACACGGTTCAGGGGAACTGTTGTTAACATACAGTGGAATGAAAAATTAAAACTCAAACTACACGCCTATTTGATTTAAACTTAAATCATGTACAGGGATATTGCAAAAAAGCTAGTTCATTTAATCTTCTGTCATTCAACAATTCCAGTATTAAGTGACATTAAGTAGCGTCTTCATTGTATAACTATATTGTATGATACTGGCTGTAACTGAAGTGTTGTAGCTGCATTGGCTCATAATGACACACCAAGCATGGATTTGTTTATTCAACATTTATGCCCTGACCTGAATTCAACCCCGTGTCTCAGCCTTTGCTGTGACTGATGAGCCATGAAAATGGCTCTAACTCTGTTAGACAAGTAAATTAGTTCAAATTGATCAGAAAGTGTAACAAAAGTGCATAACCCACTCCAACAATTAGGTTCGCATTTGATCTTATTAACAGTCTAAGTAAATAAACATAACGTATAGATGTATTGTAGGCTGGCTATGATTTGATCCAGTGATATGAATGAATAAAAGTAGGAGGCCATTGACAGTGAAAGCATGAGTGAAGCCGAAACCAATGCACACTACAGTAGGCCTGCTGTGTCGTGTGTGTGCCTCAGCGTGTAGGGGTGCTCACGCATGTGTGAGGCCAGCAAAGAATTTCTCAGTCTATGAGCAGCCTCTTGTGTACAAACTGACAGGGAGACATTTTTGAGTCATTCTCTCAGAGACCACCTACAAATGCGTTACTGGGGTAAAGTTTCCCCTGAATGTCCAGTCAGTGAGACCTTCGGGACAGGACTTCACTGGGTTGCCATGGAGCACCAGACAGACATAGTGACTATTGTAGAAGAAGAGGAGGAGGAGGAGAAAGAAGGGAAGGGAGAAGAGAAAGTATAAGGGCAGAAGCAAACACAGCTGAGTGTGCCAAAGACTGTGTCAAAGACTCGGAATACATTTTAACTCTTTGTCCACTTATATAAACTCTCAATGGTTAATATAGAAAAGAGGATACACACGCTCAAACATTTGCAGTTAGGTTTTAATTTGAAAGGGTCCAGTACTTGTTAATTGAGTCTTTTGATCAAATGACCTCAATAATTTTTCAGTTGGCAATTTTGGCTCGCTGACTGGCATTCCCCCACGTGCTTTTCTTCATGATTATCTTCATTAGTTTATGTATATGTGTGTGTGTGTGTGTGTGTGTCTGTCTGTCTGTGCGTGTAAGAGAGAGCGAGAGAGAGAGAGAGCGAGAGAGAGAGAGACTCTTGGCCTGTCAGACCCTTGATGAACCTGGCTCTGTGCAGCAGTGCTTTGCATACACACAAAGCAAGCTGTTGTTTCCTTTTTGATACAGAACAGCACAGTAACCGCTAGCGATCACTGAACCGTTCATATAGCTCAGTGATCGTCAGCTTTAATATTTTGAGCACAAGTGCAAAAATGATGAGAGGCAAATACCTACCAGCATACAATACAGTAGGTAAACAAGTGAACAGAAAGAATTATATATTTTGACATGCGAAGACAAACACAATATTTGGTGTGTGGCCTCTGAAAGCTAACATTAGATAAAAGTGTTCTTGTGAACAAAGCACACTGGTGAGAATCGCTGCCAAGTTTGCAGAGCTGTCACCACTCTTGTGGGAAACTGACTGATCGCCCCTTATTGATCTTTGTACAATTTGAACGGCTTCCCTCATCAGACTGACTTTACTCATTCCTGCGTTTCTTTGCAACTTTTTATAAGAGGAGTGTTGGAGACATCAGCTTTTTCGGTCTCGGCTCAATTTCATTGCTATCTGTCAGTCTTTTATGCTTTTATTCTTACTGGCTCACATTAGGACACTGCCTTTTATATGGGATTGTAGTCACTACAAAACAAAACATTCTGTTTCCATCTTAATATTTTGCCCTTGTGTTTTTCTGTGTAGACAAGCTGTACATGGGCCCGGGTCAGTTGTACCAAGATCTGCAGAACCTAATCCATGACCTCAGCCTGGTCAACCAGATCTCTAGCATGATCAGCAGCCTCAAAGGAAACTACCAGGTACCGTACAACTGCACTAAACACAAGCACTGAGTTAAGGTCACATCAGTTGAACTCAATACATTCCTAGTCTTTACTTCCCTTGGGGGACGTTTGATTAAAATGCACAAAAAAATGAAATTTCATTGTATTCAATCCTGATAACCTTTGGTTAGTCAAGTCTGAAAGAGAATAAGTATCAAAAAAATCAAGTCAAAAGAACTGAAAGTCATCACAAAGGTATAAGTCTAATTTGATATGAATAATTAAGTACTTGTCTTTTGGGTAATTTCCACTAAATAGGAGGTCTTCTGGAATAGTTATAGTGTCTATTGATATTCTTGGAAGCTTGACAAAAATTTACATAGACAAATGTTTCTTCAATGTACCTCAGGACTTTAAAAATCACATTCATTGTGTTTTCCCTCAGATGACCATAAAGATTGGGCTTTTATGTAGGCGTATAATGTTTAAGCTCTGGAACATGCAGGCATGGACAATTTGTCCTTGGGAGATTTGGAGTCTCTTAAGTCTTGATTTGCTACATTCAAGCCTGTCATATCATGTGGCCACACACACACACACACACACACACACACACACACACACACACACACACACACACACACACACACACACACACACACACACACACCTGTCTGTGCTGCTGGGATGAAGGTTTAGTTTGCAGAGCACAGCATGAGGGTGTAAGGCTGTGTTTGTGCTGTGCTGGTAGATCTGTCAGAAGCAGAGTGGGAGGCAGAGTAACAGAGGAGCTCTCAGAGAGACATGTGTCCCAGAGATGGAGGAAGGGAGAGATTGATGGAGAGAGGGAAAAAGGAAGAAAAAAGCAGGACTGAGTTTTGTGAGCCAAGGATTTTCTCATCATTAAATTTCATATTCTAAATGATACGAACAGTATTTTTATTATATATTTATACAGAAAGGTTCTTCACAGTTTGGAACCATGCATTGAAAGGTCCATATATCATTATCTAATTAGTAATGACAGTTAAAGGCCAAATTTCTTATTGCCTGCTCTTGTAAAGAGAATCTTCGTACCTCCACTGTTTGCGCAAAACTAGAGTATGTAAACCAGTCTTCAATTGTGCCACTCAAAAAATGTATATGTTGAGTTTAGTTTGAGACTACTACAGTAGTTGTTTGTCTAATGATTCAACTGCATGGTATGTTTTGTGGCTGTTTGTGTTGATAAGGGAGAACAATGAAAGGAGTCTGTAAAAAATGTTCCATCTCATTTACATATACAGAGGAGCAAAGATACTAGAAACCACTTACATTCCAATATAATGCAGTCCAATACAACAACAACACAAACTACAGGCTCCGAAATCAGTGTCAATAAAAATTATTAATTTCTTGAAGGTAGTGTATGCAACAGGATTGTTGTATTGGATTGCCTTACAGTGACAAGGGAAACATTGTCTAATTAGTAATGACACAATGTCTAATTAGTAATTAGTAAGGTCTTGCTATATTGTGTCACTTAATGTGGATGAGAGCAGATCCGCTTGGGAGTGGTCGATTTTTATCTTAAATTATACCATTGTCTCTAAATAAATGTGGTTATGATTTATTGACATTGAAATGCTCTGAAGTATAATTTATGAGTCTCTTCCCTTTTCTCTTTCTTTCCTTTTTCCTTCTTTCTCTCTTTCTTTCTCTCCCTCCGGTATTCTTGTGTACAGAATGTGAACCCCACAGTGGCCCAGGACTGGGTATCAGGTCTCCAGAGGCTGATACTCAAGAAGGAGGAGGAGATCAGGGCAGCTGACCGGTGTAGGATCCAACTCCAGCTGCCTGGCAAACAGGACAAGTCTGTTTTTTTTACTTTAATTGGTTTTTCATACAGACAGCACATATAACATTTTAACAGTCTCCAGTCTCAGTCCTTGCTCCCCACCCTTGTCCTGTTTATCCTAGAATTGTCATTATCCCCTTTTACCCTGCTTTCTCCTTCCATCCTCCCAGCCTCCCTGTATGCCAGTAGCTTTAGGAGAGCGTATTAGAGCACATTTGGATATTTGGATAAACAAGTTTCTCCAACAGCTCTAATCTGAAGCATGAATTTCAGGGGAGGAAATGTTCAGCAGTCTACCCAGTGCAGCAGCTGTTACTGAACGCTCATGTCACACATTTACACAGACTATTATATTCTGCACGTGGTCCCCCAAGGGTGAACCTTGTTTTGGCTTTGTCACATTCTCCCTCTCTCTTTCACTTCCTCACTCCATCCCTCGTCCCTGCTGCATTTAGCTGGTGAGATTATCCACGGGTATGTTTGGAAACACAGCTGTGCCTCCCTTATTCCTTCTCCTGATCCTTCAATCACAAAGCACACAAAACACAACACTTGTCACCATCAGCTGACAGGAGCAATGTATTTCAGACAGGACCCCACCACACACACATGCGCACACACCAAAAACACACACACATACTGTCTACATGAGCTGCTGGTAGAAGCAATAATTGACATTGGCATCTATGCAATTTTGTCACAGTCTGTCTAGTCATTCAGCATTGAATAGCCAGACTCATTTGTCCCCTCAGCTGGGAGTCAACCCAAACCATACATTTCATTTGATCATATTGGGTATTTTACTGTAAAAGATGCTGATCATTGGACTGGTTTGTCTGCAAGAATATTCAAACATTAACATGACTGTTAAGGGAAATGTAAATGCTAATTCAGTACCTCTGGTTGCCAAAGTGTTGACATGTCTCGCAGAACATTAATCATTTAGTACAATCTTGTTAAAGCATCTCTGATGTTTGGCTCACAAAAACCTCCAACGATGTCTTGTTCATAAACTCAAGCTGCAGTATGACACTTTTTTTAAAGCTCTATGTTATGATGTTTACATAATAAAACATTAAACTTTAAATTTTTCTAAATTTTTTTTTCTGCCTTTTCTGCCTTAAATTAGAGCCCCGTGCAGAAAGAGATTTTTGTTTTCTTTTGTGTATAATGAACAGAAAATATCAAAACAACGTTGTTACTATTCTGCCTGTGTTTCTTGATCCACCATAATCTGCAGGCACCAGACAGCACCCAGTAGTTTGTTGTCTAACGTCATCAAAAGTGCAGTTGTGAATCCTGACCTTCTGCCCAATGTGTTATGATATAGAGCTTTAAAAGAAAATGAAAGATATGAAGTTTATTTGAGAGAATGTTGAGTGAACTTAGAGGCACCAAAAACAATTCCCTGTATATTTGTGATATACAGTAGATATAATAGTATCCAAGGTTGGAATGTTCTTTTATTTTCATCATAATTTGTGTTTTTGTTATGTCCTCTCTATTGGCAGGTCAGGTAAACCCACTTACTTCAGTGCAGTGTTCAATACTCTCAGCCCAGCCATCAAACAGTCATGGATAAGTAACTTGCAGATGGCCAAACTGGCTCTAGGTACGGCACACTGCCTGGCTGTACACTTTCACTTTCTCAGTTGAACAGTTGTTTTTCCATTTTGATTGTATGTCCATGCATTTATACAACATATATGTATCGCTTCAGTCAGTTGCCTATGATTAAACAAAATGCTACTATCAAACATTATTGGCTACTAGTGAATCTAATGAGAAAAATTAAGTTTGTAGCAAAATATGTTTAAAATTAATTACAAGTAAGGTGATAATTTTAGCTTTACAATCTGACTTCTTGAGTCTTTCCTTCTGAAAACAGATAACTTATTTAAAAACAATTACTGCATGCTGTACATTATTGACTCAACAACGTATCTGTGTGTGTTTGTGTGTGTATGTGTGTGTGTTACATCAGAAGAGGACAACCTGCAGGGCTGGTTCTTTGCAGAGGATGATGGAAATCAGATCAAAAAGCAGAAACACCCTCTCTTGCTTCGACAAATGCCTGTGGTCATGTCAAAACTACAGGAGTTCAAGGTGGGACCTTTTTAATGTTATCTTAACCCCACATTTTCCACAGTGTCCATGTATCAGCGCGTGTGGGCGTCTAACTATGTCTCACAAATTAAACACTTTTCCCTCAATGTCATACAACACTTACTACACTTCTGTGTTCAACAGCATTGACTGAACTTTAGCAAAAAAAAATCAAAAACCGAAGCATGTGTATGTGTGGCCGGTTAGCTCAGTTGGTTAGAGCGTGGTGCTAATAACGCCAAGGTCGCGGGTTCGATCCCCGTACGGGCCAGTGTGTTTTAGTTAGTGACACTTTGACAGTTTAGCTCAGGTCATTATAATAACTCTGAGTAAGACATGGCATATGGAATGGTATTACTGTAAAAGATCTGTTGCTGATGTCAGATGTGACAGAAATGCCCAATACTTATAACACTGAGTTACCATATGGCTTGTTCAGTTTTCTACATATTCACGTGACCAGAATCCCATTCTAAACTTTGCTATTGTCTATTCTACCTCAAGTTCACTCTTTTAACACTGCACAGGCTCTATAGGCGCTAGGCTCTTATACTCTATACCATAATAATACTCTAGTTTGTTTGTGAGTGTCAGGCTGTAACTCAGAGTGTAATCTAGGCAAGAGCAGAAAACTATAAAGTGAAAGTTTGTCTATATACATTCTTATTATTTTAGGGATTAGGTCAGGTTTTGCCTTGTGTCCATCAATCTCAAATCAACTGTCTGATTTTCCATATTTTTGGGTGAATGTGTATGTCTTTCTTGTTCTTTCTGTATGGATGTGCATCTCCCAACTTTCACACTCCTCCCTGTATGTCACACGCAGTTACTTTTCTACCATCACTCAGTAACGAATTGGCACAGAAAATAGCTATGTGATGTATGGCCGGTTAGCTCAGTTGGCTAGAGCGTGGTGCTAATAACGCCAAGGTCGCGGGTTCGATCCCCGTACGGGCCACACAATTATTGAGATAATAAACTTATATTAGATCCCTCAAGTAGGTCTGAGTAAAGATGTCAGGTGTGGGAGCCACATTGGCACATCCGTAACGTTAGTTGTTTGTCTACCAGAATTCTTACTAGCTGCCAGAGGTCGGCAGCTCCGCTACACCTGTCAGCACTGACAAAGTAGAAAAATGATTGGTGCCAAAAAGCATATGGCTAGTTTAGCTCATTCAGAAAGGTGAATTCAATATGACTGAACCTCCGAGATCTTTGCCGATTTACCATCACACTAATAAACACTAACTGGACACTAGTAACTCCTGTTTTTTTTTTTTTACACTGTGAATTCCTATATGACGACTTGACTATTTCTTATCACCCTCCCTTTTTTCCTCCTGTTCTGTGCCAGGTGGAGTGTGCTGTCCATAACCCAGAGCCCCATATAAACACAGAGAGCACCGCAGACACACCCGTCGTTGGCCATGGATGTGTCTGGGTGAGAAATTTTTTTCCTTCATCCCTTGGGAAAAAAAGCACTGTGTCAGCTCTACAAAATAAGAGCTTATTCAAAGGTTTATAGTGGCTGCTTGCAGTAATGTGGGTCTTTTCCATCCAGAGGGAGAACTAAATGTGTTGTTCTGTAGAAACAACTCAACTTTAAAACCTGA
The DNA here is from genome assembly GCF_016859285.1 of Xiphias gladius. Lineage (NCBI taxonomy): Eukaryota > Metazoa > Chordata > Actinopteri > Istiophoriformes > Xiphiidae > Xiphias > Xiphias gladius. The sequence goes on from NC_053409.1 coordinate 10,276,438, forward strand.
GTCTTGGCCTAGAGTATTTTGTCAAGTGTGTTAAGTGGCTTTAACAAGTGTTTGTTGACAAAATGTTTTGCAGTCCGCTTATTGTCAGCAGCTAACACTATTTAAGCTTAAACACTTTTCTACCAGTAAGTTTGGCTCTTAGTTTTGTAATGGAGCCATCTGCTCTGCTGTGCCTTAGCAGAGCAGATGGTACATTTTCGCTGTTTATTTATTAAAATGTCTAATGTCACCTTGAGAAAGACAATCAGGGTTTGAAAGTTATTGCTTGGGTACGTTTTTCTCAAAATAAACAATGACTGTCATAACCATGGTAATCACTGCTAATGCAGTGTTTTGTCCATTAGGGAAAACCTTAGATCTGTTAAAGATATAAACATCTCTCTAGTTCGTTATTTTCATGCTGAAGTATTTATATAATGTTGCTGAAAGATGTTAAACTGAAAGAGGAGATTTTTAAATTGTTAAATGTTATTTGTTTTTAATGTAAGGGAATGTCTTAGGAATTAAATTATTTTGTTTTTAAATTGGCCTATAATGACTTTGTTTTGATTTCCACTTACTAATGTAATTCAACTTTGCTCTGTGGAGGGACTTTAGTGTCTTCTCACGAATTATGTTGGAGAACTTTACCTGTAATTGTTTAGTATTGTTTGCTCTCTTTTCGTATAGTCTGCTCTCCTGACAGGGTATCTCTTGGAAAGATGTGCCATCAGAACTGAGCTACATAAGTGGATTAAAATATCCTTAAAACAGTACGGTTTTATTTATTTTTGTCCAGGTTGCAAGTTGCACTAACCAGATGGGCCAGATAGCCATTGTGGCCATGCAGAACTCCAGCCCTAAAGTGACTGAGTGTTTCAATGTGGAATCCCGTATCCTATGCATGGCCTACATCCCAGCTGAGCAACCCCAGGAAAATGGCGAGAAGGTCCCCGAAAACGACCACGTTCCCCCAACAAAGGCCAGTGATACTCCCAGTGTCTGTCTGGGCATGGAGGACGGCAGGTACAGATGTTGATACACAGTGTACTCTGAAAAGTGTGTGCTGTAACTATGAACTTTTTTGTGAAACACATTGTGCTGTACCCACACAATGTCATAAATTACATTTTAATAGGATACCCTCTTTAAAAGACCAGTGCGTAGGATTTAGGGGGCTCTATAGGCAGTGTTTTTTCATTAGTGTATAATCTCCTGAAACTAAGAATCATTTTGTTTTCATAAGCTTTAAAAGAGCCCTTCATATCTACACAGGGAGTGGGTCCTCTTCCACAGAACCGGCCATGTTTCACCACCATTTTTGTGCAGTAGCCCAGAACGGACAAACCAAACACTGGCTCTAGAGAGGGCCTCTCGCGTTTTTATGTTACCTGAAGGCCACCGTAGGTTCTCGTATATTCTTAGAAAGGGAGGGGTGAGGAAGGGGTAATCAGTTGATTGCAATCTGCAACCTCCCCGCTAGATGCCACTAAATCCTACACACTGGTCTTTTAAAATATACATGATTACATAAATAATAAACATGGTTTTTGACAGTGTCTTTGGATCAAAGAGAAAGGGTGTCTTTTGTAGACTCCTCATTTGGCACCAGAGTTTATCAGTAGTACAGAGAGAGATCCAACATAGTGCACTTACTTCTATTTGTATGTACTGCATGCACCAGGTCAAGGTATTCTGTTACTTAAAAAAGCATTCCAGTAATCGTTGGAAGTTTTGGAATGAATTCAAATTTGAAGGAGCATCTTCAGGGAAAGCGAAGACACTAAAAATACATGTTTAATCAGTTTAGCACAAGAAACTCCCAAATTGCATCTTGAAAATGTTTTTAATTTCTTAACATACTATTTTGTTCTGGTGACAAGTTAAGACATAATACATTTCAATTCTTTAAGCTACAAAATAGGTTTGGTTAAATTTAAGTGGCTTTAGGAAGGTGTTATAGACTCAAAGTTGAAACCTGAGCATATAACTCAAAGGGTCAAATGCTGCACACCATTATGACAATATTGTAAAGTGTCACAAACACCAAAGTAATAATAAAAGTCAATAATATTTTTTAACTGATTCTACAGCGAATATCTTACTGATTATATTCAGACAGGAGTTTATCTCAAAGTGGCATTCTATATTGAGTTTAGTACTAATTTTATCTTCTTCCCTGTTCAGTATCATTGTGTATAAGAGCAGCCAGCGGTCCAAGAAAGTACGTCTGCAGCATTTCTTCACACCAGACAAGTCCACTGTCACCAGCCTGGTCTATAAGAAACACTGTTTGTACGCCGGCCTGGTCAGCGGCTCTGTGGCAGTCTACTCCAGATCACAAGGTTCGTGTGTCTGTGTGTGCATGTTTGTGTGAGGAGGGGGTGGCTCATCTGTTAAAGTCTCAGAATTGTGCCTTTGTAATGATTCTTGATACTCTTAGCTAGCTATAATTAGGGCAATTACGAGGTTAAGTCAGTGTTATTGTGCAAAACAGAATTGCATTCATTGAGTTAATTGGTTTTGTTTTTTTTTTTAAGTGTGTAGGCTGAAATTGTTTACTTGAATATTTAGTCTGCGCTAGCCCTGAATTTTGTAACTTCAACCATAATTGGCCATGTACATGATTAAGAGCATTACTGACTTAATGACTTTGTTTTTGGACACAGCCACCTTTGACTCACTTCTGCTGACATTACTTACCAAAAGCAACATATCTGGGGATTTTTTCCAACTATAGGCAGAAAATGTAATGTCTTGAAGTGCTGAAGAGATTGGTGCTAAATTGACAAAGCTAAACATTTGAAAACAGTGGATGAAAATGGTTATTCTGGGTTTTTTTGGGTCTATTGTTTCAACTGCAATTTTTAACCTCTGAGTCACTGGGTTGCTGTTAGTGTGTAAGTCAGAGGTTCACTGTGAAACTCAAGGTCAGGGGTCTCCCCTGCTGTGTGTTGAGATTCTGTTTCCGTTTGCTCCGTTGTCTGGTAGAAGCCAAACTGTTAGTGGTGACCTATTTAATATATTCCCTCCCAGATGAGCACAGACGGAGCAGAGGAAAGGATCTGGGCTGCTCTCTTCCCGCAGTCTTTCACATTCTCTGTTTTGTTCCATCTCTTATTGGCTTTCATAGCAGTGCAAACAGAGGGTCTCTGAGCCTCTTCTTCATCCCGTCTCTCTGTTTTTCTTTCTTTGTCTGATTTTTCTCTGTGTCAAATTGTATTGGTAAAGATAAGTTCATATTCTGGAACATGCGGAAACAGAATCCTTGTCATTCTTGGCTGTTGAATATAAGTATGGGTGTCACTAATCCTGTGATGCGGCCATTGCTAGAGGCACGTTGTATTAACCTTAGTCACACATATTCATTCCTCTACATTCCCTCATACGACTCAAATTAGATTTTCAAATTCTCTGAGAGAGAGAATTTTTAAGTTTCATTTATCAATTTCCAGCTTTGTTGTTTTTCTTACATTGGTCTCTAAGGCATTGTGTGTGCAAGAGAGAGACCGAAACAGAGACAGAGAGATTATGGATGATGGCCTGAAGACTGACAGACAGGAGGAAAACTATTCTTGCTCCTCCCACAGTCAAGTTAAAGTTTGCCTGGGAGAAACATGCAGTATATATGCAACCATTCAGGAATGTTTTCTGGGCCACTTACTACGCTTTGTTTTGACGGACAAGCCTTTTTCTCCACAAACCAGTTATTAGACAGCAGCACAGTGTATTGGTCTGAATGTTCCAGCAGTTGCTGCATTTCATTATTTATCACCACCAGTGTGTAAAATTAACTCCCAGAAGGCAATCCTGGCCCTAAAACCTGATTTGTACGATTTCCACCCATCAGGAGCTCTGTCATTTGAACATGATGCTTGATGCTAAAATGGTGACTCATCCTGCATAGTTTGGTAGGGAAGCTGTATCCTGCATGCCTGTTATAATGCTGTGCAAGTACTTTATCACAGTGACTGGTTCTGCCTGCACTTCAGTAGCATATAAAGCAGACTCACAGTTTACACTGTAGAGAAGAAAGCCAGCAGAACTAGGAGGAATGATCAGTTTATATCCTTTGATGTTACATTGTCCGCCGATCAAAGGGGACCATCGCAGTGAATAGTGACGACACATCAAAAACACTCTGAACAGACAGCAATGTGGCTCTGTCTTCAAAGCCTTCAGTGCTCAGTTATCCTGCATAGAAACGTTACTCTGTTGTTTAATGCAGTGCGTCTGAAGCCGGCCAGTCAGCCTCATTCTGCCATGCTTGCTATTCCCTCTGTGACTGACTGTTAAAGAGATAGAGAAAGAGGGAGGCAATGATTCGGCAAAGGTCACATGTCATAAACAGTCAGTATCATGGATCTACTTTTTCCTGTTGAGAATGCTGTACATCATTTGTTGTTTGTTACAGAGTTGTCAAAATAAGAAAGATGACAAGCTTGTTTAATCAGCTTTTACTGTCTGGGTTATGTGCTACTGTTTATGCACATACACATATATACACCATGATGAGAAGTTTGGTGCAGCTGGCATGCAGGAATGCTACAGTTTTTTAAAAAGATGTGGGCAGACTAGCTTCAGTAGAGATGACTTACATAAGCCTCAAAGTTGGCATCCCTGTCATTTTTTTTGTTTTTATTTTCTCTTTTTTCTCATGTACATTCATGTACACAGTATGATTATTACAACAATATACACAGGGTATTGCTGCGGTGCTAATCCCACCGAGCTCCTTTATTCGGGGATTACCATTACTTCCCCAGTCATTACTGTACCTCTGAAAGAACATCTCTCTCTGCGTGGCACCTCTCCCTTCAATAGCCGCCTTTGTGCCCTTTCTTAAACAAACACTATTGGTGAGGCCTCATTCACTTCCTGGCCTAGATTAGCCAAGGGAATGTGGTATCTGGAGGAAATGAACTTTGTATTCAACACAGGGACCTTCAAGGTAAAAGTAAGTATGAGTCCAAAAAAGGGCTATTTTTACTGTAGCATGTTCCAGTTTTTCAAATACAGACCTTTTTTCTGTCTAACAAACCTACATTTCCTCTTATTTTATGACAACATGGATTGAAATCTAAACCCGTGAATATAATGGTTGCAGAAGTGTAATGTGTTGATATTTATAAAGACACTCCATGCAGTGTTTCATTGCAGCAGAGATGGCACAGTTTGTGCCCAGGCACATGTAGAACAGAGTGTGTAGGTGGTGCGTGTGGGATCGAGCTCAGCTCTGACTAAAGCCTCGCAGCCCATCTATATTCATAGTGAAGGCTGTGAAAACCATCAATGGCCACTCCACCAGCATTAGTAGAGTTATAAATGCAGAGGACCTTTACAGATGACATTTAAAAAGATAGAGTGACTGTTACAGTGTCTTAAATGAACAATTCATCTTTAAATATTAAATGTAAAATTGTAAGGGGTTTACACTGCGAGAGAGAACACAATATTCCTCATAGAAGAGATGTGAAGCACTGTACGGTTTGGTTTGTTGTTGCTTATGTTTCATCATATGCACTTTTACTGCATCTTATTAGATTCCTGAACCTGACTGAATAGTATGTATTCTGTGTTTGCATATAAACTGCATTTTTCTCATAGGGTATTTTATGAAATGCAAATTCTATTTATTTGAGTACTGAGCTTTCAACATTGTGGTTGTTCTTACAGACGGTTTGTGGAACTGTGACAAGCCCAAGGTGCTGAAGTTGGGAATCCTCCCAGTCAAGGCCATGCTGGCTGTGGAGGAGCACCTCTGGGCTTCATCGGGTGGACAGGTCTTCATCATCAGCACCCACACACATTCTGTTGAGGTATGAAACCTAGCTCTGATACTGTTATTACATACCATGTCTACATCAGAAATAGAGCAGTTTAGCCCACCATTTTGTGTGTGTGTGCTGTAAATAACACTTGGTACATATCTTCTTATCTAAGACAAGCTCTAGCAAAAAAGACGATTACTGTATGTATCATCCCCCTATCTGTTCGTCAAGTCTGTAGGAAATTGTGTTTCTTTAAAGATTGGGTCAGACCACAAAAAGCAAAGACATATTTTGGAGAGGCTGTTTTCTTTACTTGAAGGTATGAGTATTTTAGTGAGAAAAGGAGGACTGCATCCAGAGTGTATATCATTCAGTAGAGAGAGGGAGATGTGATTCACTTTTTAAAAAGGTGACGAAAGAAGAGAAGTGAAACGTCATGAGGAAAGTGAAGGGGAAACAGTCGAGGCTGAATTGGACTGTTATGAAGAGCAGTATCTTTTGAGTGTGGATAGGTATGTCATTGTTTATTTAGATACTTCCTATGTGAAATGTGGTCACCAAAAGTATAAATGACATGTAGTAGATGAGGGTGCCTCCATTCTCTTCCCAGTCTTCTTTTTTTCCCATATCCTGGAATATGGATAGTATTCCCTGTGTGTGTGTTCTGGCCTGGTTTAGGGAATGGAAGCACCTGCCATGGGTCCTGGAATAGTAACGTTCCTCTGACATGCGCTCACTCATAATCTGTTTAGCCTCATTAAGCTCATTATGTTGGACCACCTGCCTGTCTCGCTCTCTTTTCCACACTGAAGACTTACAGTTAGTCCACAGTGGTGACTGAAAGTCAGACAGGTGTGATGGACTGAGGCAGAGAGGAAAGCATGTTGAGATGTATACAAAGATATTGGATACTTCAGATCATTTTTAATTAAAGGTAGATCAAATATAAATGACAAGGGTTTACACTTATCAAAATGAAAAGCACAAGACATTATCTTGTTGCTCTTTTGTTGCCACATTCTATCACAACCCTTTACTGAGACACTTGGGAATGGACTCCCCTTAGACAAATATAACTCCAGCTACATGTAAAGCAATGTGTGGTGCGATTATGTAACTCGTGGTGATGGAAAAAGCCTAGTTTATTGTAGTTTCCATGCACAGAATTCAAAATTACACTGCACATATTTGAAACTTTTCTAATTTAAACTGATGAATGAATGGAAAACCTATGGTTATGAAAAAGAGTATATAAAGTCGATTTAAATTGAGATCTATAAACCAAATCTTATTAAATGGTGGTAAATACTACCTTCCTTGTGCTTCTTGTTTTGTCGACACCTGACAGTCTCATTATGCTCAGAAGTAATAACATCACCCCTGAATAGACAGCTTTTGTGCATTTGGCCAAAAAGCTTGCATTGTATCATATTCTATGTTGTCTTATGTGGAAATGTGATTCTCCATTTCGATGGTTAAGTATAATCACAGGGTGGCAGACATTATAACCACTGACAATGCATGGGCTGCTGCAGTCTAAACAGACCTAGACAGACTTTCTGTGGGTTGATTGGTGTCTTAAGCTTTTCAATTTGTTTTTCTCTAGTTTGTAGTCACACACAGACAGCATGGGACAGCCAAAAATTCTCCCTGTAGCCTCTGGAACATTTAGCCCGAGCTTAAAATGTTACTAATATAATAATATTGTGTGCTGTTGGTGTAAGAACCTGTTGGATTCCCTTGCAAAGTGCCATTTTCTGTTAGTCAATGTGCAGATTTTGCACATTATTGCACCAAACTAACTTGAAAATGTGTTTATGTTAATGTAGATGTTAATGAGAATCACATAGGTAATAATAGAGGTCCTACAGGTTTTATATACTGTTATATTTCTATCTGTATCTCAATTCTATGCACCAGTGGGTATTAAAAATATTCTGATGTCTTCAGTCATAAAAAGCCTTAAAAAAATTCCTAAAACAGTTTTTTGGTAGATCTTTTTTTCTGTTGTAAAAGGTGTCATGTTCATTTGTATTGACAAATTTGGTCTTCTATTTCAGTCTAGCTACAAAAGTGTAACTGAAAAGTCTTTAGCTCTTAAATTTCACTTTGTGATATTTAGAATTTACTTTTAACGAAAATTTTTGTGACTTTTTACGATAGACATCCTCCCTCAGGCTGAATTTATTGTGTATGCGCAGTAGGTACTGGCTAAGCCCTGTCACCCTGCTCTGTCTTCCCCATCCAGAGGCAGCTGGAGGCCCACCAGGAAGAGGGCATGGTGGTGTCCTACATGGTGGTGGCCGGGGTGGGCATCTGGATCGCCTTCAGCTCTGGTTCCACACTCCGCCTTTTCCACACAGAGACCTTGGAGCACTTGCAGGACATTAACATCGCTACACCTGTCCACAATATACTGCCTGGTAAGGCATAATTTTCATTTTCTGATTTAACATCCCATGGATATTAAACACTAAAATAAAAAACTTGTAAATTCAAGTGAAAATTATATAAAATTATTTACTTTACATTTCTAGATATCTTTGAACTAAGCAAACATTAGGCTTCTTCAGGCACTTATTCATCAGACAATGACCTTAAGTATTAATTATTTGGAGAAAAAGTCAACTGGGTAGTTCTGCCAATAAACAGATTTGTATATAATTTTACGAACACCCAAGTATGGTATTTATAGTTCAAATATTCAGCATCAAAGACACAATTTAGTCAGCCCACATTGCTCAATCACTTTCTTTTACTGTTCTTTTTTGGCCTCTGCTTTCGATCCCCATTTTATTCTCACATTTAAAATAAATAAAAATCTCGTTAAGATCCCCTCACTCCATCTCCAAAGTAACCAAAAGAACAGTCATGAAGGTTTAAACAGTTAAATGAAAAAAACTTGTACACAAACCGTAGTTATTAAAAAAAAAATGTAGATATAACACCTTTTGGCTGCAGGTGGTGCTAATGTCACAAATCTAGTAGCTGTTATTTTTCTTGCCAGTAGGGGGCGGCATTGGAGTGGCCTATTTAAACTGCTGATGCTATGACTTTCCTTCTTGTAGGTCGTTCAGTCTTTTATGGTTTATTCTACACAGTAACTAATAACAAAACATACTGTACTGTAGGAAACAGAGTTTTTTCTCACCTTGTGGAAGTCCGTGGTCTGTGTACAGCCTTGTGGTTTAAGCTTCAGTGATAGTGATTATGCGGTCTCATCACCTTTGCCACTTTACCCACCACCACCACTCTCAGTTCTCTTTGCCTTCCCTTGAGTGTCACTCAGTAATGCGATCTGTACGCCTGACAGAGACTGAAGCCTTTAATGAGTTTCGAACTGTCTGACAGCACAGAACAGTTGTTCTCTTTTGATATCTCATCTTGTGATCCTCTAGTCAATTATACTTATTCAAATACAGTCCTGCATTCATGGTTGGTGTTGCAGGTTCCATGACCTCATGTTTTCAAAGTGCTTACTTACTTGGTGCCTGTCAGTAATAAGCTGACATCAGTGCAGGCGCTAATCCACACTGCTCTTGTTATGGCAGTTCTGTCACACCCTCATCCTCTTTCAAAGCTTCTTTATTCTAAACAGTTGATCTTGACCTGCTCATTTTGCCTCTATTCATAGTGTTGCAGGAAAAAAATTTTGACCCTCTCAAGTAATTTTAAGGCAACTTAGTGAGCTTTGGAAGGCACTTTTCTAAAAGGAGGATCCAGCCCAAAGTCAAACACAAACAAATAACGGGACATCCTTGTGACAACTGACCGAACGTGGTCAACATGAATGATGAGGTCACACTGAAATATAGTACATATTTGCAGCTGAGCTACTAGTGGAGTCCAGCATAAAGTAACATTCATTAGCCATATGAAACACCAGTGCTACCAAGGACAAAGAGCTTGTTTTGAGACTCACTATTGTGCACAGAAATGACTCACTTAAAGGTATAAATAACACCTTCTCCACTAATGAGTAACCTCAATTGATCAAAATGTAACGCTGGCAAGCTTTTTTAAATGTAATTTGGGTTAACTAAACCTAAAATGTGTCGAACAAAACAGATCTTAGATAAACAGTGTAGGAGTATCTGAAGGTTGTTTGCATTACTAGTGAGCACAGTAATTCCGATGAGCACAGAGGTTTTCCCCTGCTTTGAAAGACAATTTACTTAGTTTATGCCACCACACTGGTTCACCTTTGATCTCTGACTGTGTAAGGCACTGCGGATGTAGACATTGCCAGGCTGTAATATCTGCAGAATCATGTCGAAGGTGAGCCAAATGAGCCGTAGCTCACAGACAATTGGGATCCAGGTGAGTTTTATGGCGGAGAGCAAATATTTGTTTTAGAGGCTCGGAAGAAGAATTCAGAAGTCAGCCCTACGATGTATGTAACACACAGAACCTTCCCAAAACCAAGGAGTGTATTGCACCACAATATAACACTTTTTCAATTTCTGCATGTGTCCTTTCGTTTTGACACCAGTTTTGTTACTATGTCAGCAGATCATATTATATTTAGTGGGATGTGGAACAAGGACAGTTTCCTGTCATCTGTGTGGCGGGGTCCTAGGGTGAAGTCATCAGAGTAGCCTGTAGCTTTGGATCTTGTAATCTGTTGTGTTACATCAGCTTGACCCAGAAACACACAGCCTAAAAGGATGGCTGTAATTTTTTTTGATTGTTTGGGGGTTTTTTCATTGAGAGGAGATTGCTTCTGTTGGTATGAAGTCTGGATTTGTGCAGTCCAATCACTGCTGCTTTCAATCTCTTTTTCTTCCACGCAGCGTAATGCAGACAGCTGTGGTTTGGCGTGCTTTCTTGAAGCATTCTTTGCAATATTGTCTCCAAGTTTTATATAACTTTTTTTTGACGATTGACTCTGCCTTCCTCTTCAAACTGGATTATACAGTGTTTTCTGAGTTTTCTTTTGTGTTTACAGTTGTGGTTCAGTCTGTATGTGTGTTGTGGTCTTCAGCTTGTAGTTGTTCTGTGCAATCTCCTCCTCAGCATCATTAGCAGTACTGTCATTAGCGTAGCTCGGCATAGAATGTTTGTACATTTAGTCTTCGGGGGATTTCTCTATTATTTCCATAAGGTAGTATTAACATTCACTAAGGCATCGGGAGTATTTAGCAACAAAATATCAGAAGGGGAGAGTTGGAAGTTGTGTTAAATCTGCTAAAACTCTTTTTGTCAGGCTCTTCTCCCAATTAATGCAACATTTATTAATCAGCAGAATGTCAGATCTCATGTAATTAGTTCTTTGGAGAGGTTTTTAAATGTCCCTTAGCTATTGGAGCAGCTACGAATCCAAAATCCAGTGCTTTGAAGAGTTAAAAACTAATTACGATTAAGAAGCATTCACTCAAAGCTTTTTATATCCGTGGCTACAAGTTATTCAAGGTGATACAATGATTAACATCATTTGTGCACTGTTGTGCTTCTGACTGTAGAAAAAAAGATTTAAGGCCAGTACTGGCAGCTCTGAATTTACAATCCCAAGTTTCCTTAAGGAAATCCCTAATTGCAAGCAAAAATGTAATAGATAACCAACTGCTTGGAGTATCTGGATTCTCTTGATATTGTGGGAGATTCCCAGTGTTAGAGTTTAGTCAAAGGCCTCTTTTTCAAACACATGTGAATGATAAAAGTCTGCTGCTCTGGGACCTTACTGCCCATATTGGCTAATAGGATCCATGCAACCGCAGCGGAAGCTGGTTCTAGGGCAGACCACCACACATGAAAGCTTTCATCCTCTGGGCCTCGCCATTAAGAGCTTACTTCCTCTGATAACTCTGCTGGGTCCCTGGACTCTCAGTCAGCATGGAAGTCAAAAGTTTTTTTTTAATCTAGATTGAACCACCTACAAGGTGTGTAGTTGGGATCTGCATATTTTAATGACGTGGTTGCGTTAAATCCACCTGTCTGCCACTCTGCCCGTCATCTGTTTGGATCTGTACTTTTCCAGAGTGTTCCACACTGGCATTTATCGCTGCTGGCCGCTGCTGTGGAGCAGAATGAGACCAAAAAAATGTGCTGTTTCTGCACAAACTCTGGTGTAATTGGAATTGCCAGCCAAACTGTTTGGACAGGAGGGACCGCCTGCAATCGATGAGTTAGAGTGATGGGTCTTTCATCTGCAATTCTGTGCTCCATTAATCCTAGAAATAATATCAGATATAATATCAGAAAATAGCAATAAAAGATATTATTCTGATATTTGATTCTCCAGGAAGTCCAAACTATTATGAAGGGATATTACATTACAGATCCTAATGCAAATTTGGCTTGTCTACAGAACACAAAATCAGGCTCAGGATTGATCCTGTGAACACTATCACCAAAAGAGAAAAGGACAGGGGGCGTTGTCTTCAGTGTGAATTCTCCTATGAATGGTGCAATGTAAAATGCAAGAGGTGCTCTAGGTGGGATTATCCTTCTCATGTTCAAACATGTTGGAGCAATTCTGCTAACTCCCTTCTTTTGATATAGGAGCTGCTTATCCAAGCACTAAACACTCAGAGGGTTAATATGCTTTAATGGCCGTCATTATCACTGCAACTCATAACTAGTGTTTATGAAACAATCCTGTGCAGGTCATGTTTTAGAGTAATTTAGTGGAAGCAGTAGCTGAATGGATGAAAATTCCTGCAGTCAAAACAGACTGCTTTCTCTCTATATATATAATCTGAATATCTTCCTCTGAGTTAGACATCTGGATTTATGGATGGATTTATTTTATTGAACCTCTTTGGGACCAGGGTAATCCCATTGCACCTCTTTTCCAAAGTAGGACAAAGAATCTATGTCAAGGACAAAAGCTGTAAAATAGTCATATAATATTCATTATTAAAAGAAAAGGTGCAGAAATTTATTGTGTAAAGTCTAAATAAAGGTAAAAACTAATAAAAGAGTGACTATCTTAAAAAGTTCTTAATAAGCACTTCAAAAAGCAGCAGGCCTCCATCTGTACTGTGATGGTGTCTCAGAGGATGTAGGCTGGCTGCTAGGTCTAGTATGCCTTTGTCTGCTGCTCTGTGACCTAAATAGGCAGCCATGCATGGTCTAATAGGAGAAAAACATCAGGGGGGTCAGTAAATAACACCTCCAGCTTTTCTTTGTTTGTAGGCCACCATTGTTGCACACCTCCCAACACTTATTCCTGCATGAGCATCCACTCCCTCGGAGATCCAAGCACTGACTCGACATGATAGGACTGGATAACATACTGTAGCTGCACTGTGAGGTGGCTCCAGTCAAAACTTGTCTGACTCTAAACTTCTTCTTGGAAAAAGCTAATGGTACTAAGTATTTGTTTTTTGTTTTTTTGTTTTTTAAGCACATGGTTCTATGGATGGAGATGTTGGTCGGTCGGTCAGCCACTTTGATCCTGACTGAAATATCTCAACAACTACTGGATAGAGTTCTATGAAATTGTATACAGACATCCATTGTCACCAGAGGATGAATCCTACTGACTTTAGTGATCCCCGATGCCCCTCTGAGAAGGGTTTTCATTTTGGTTTTCAGTCATGTCTTGACAACTGTTTGATGGTTTCCTGTGAAATTCATTCAGACATTCAATTTCCCCCTCAGAGTTTACTTTATTCACTTTTATGATCCTCTGGTCATTTAATCAACAAATGTTTGTACCACTGAATGTGATCTAAAACGCTTCCATCAGCTTCACAATAGGAGTAATAGAGAATGAGGGTATAACTTATAGACTGATTAAATGGCTGATATAGTGTATTATTGTAATGCTTGGGATTTGCTCCTCCCTCCTGCTGGTGGTTGTGAGGACTAAGTGCAGATCAAAGTGGTGCTCCGGTGTAGGATCAGGGCCAGAGCAGGGCCGTGTTGACGCTCACTCTAGGTTTATTTTAGTTCACCCTCTGGGAGGGGAACTCCAAATATTATGAAGGGAGGAAGTTGAGCAAGGCCCCTGACCAGCAGTCTGTGTGTTTCTGCTAACTCTGGGCCCTCATTAGAAGCACATGTGGGCAAGACGCAGAGGCTTGTCTTCCTCTGTACCTGCCTGCGTATCTGGCAGGATTCCTGGAAGTGTGGCAGTATGGCGTGTGTGTGCCCCATGCGAGGGGTCAGCTCTAGTGAGGGGGGTCAGGCAGAGAGACTGGCAGTAATTTCTCCTAAAGCCCAAGAGGATTACTTCGAGGGAGGAAATTCAAGTCAACCTGTTATAGCAGTAATGACTCATGACAGTCTCGCCTCCCACAAAGCTGGACTGAAAGGGCTGTTTTTGCCAAACCCCAGATTCTTATTACAATCATAAAAAATAATGATAAAAATGTCTGACTAGATACCATTTCTTGCATAGCTTATCCCTGACAAAGCTCCTGTGTGGAGATAGTCTGAGAAGAGTGCCAAATTCCACATAATAAGTGACCTAACAGATTGTCAGCAAGCCGGACTTTCTTGCCATCTTTGCTGAAAGGTGCTGTTAACTTAACAATAGCTGCTTTTACAGTCCAAAGTGGAATCAGAGGGATTTCTCTGACCAGGAGGAAAGATAAAAAGTCAGGTCAGATTGTCCGTTTGGAGCTGCCACAAGCTTTCTCAATAGAGGCAGAGCTCCTTGCTTAATTACAGAATTACGCTTCACTCATTCTGTTACATAACACTTTTGTGTTTGTTTGTTTGACTCAAAGCAGAGCATAATGGTGCATTTGTCTGTGTTCAGACACTTGAAAAGAGCTGCTTTTATCCAGGCTTCTCTTTACGTTGCCCTGGAGACAAATAACCGTTGAACATCATCGATGCAGAAATGCCCCTACTCACTCAAAAAGATGCACCCGGTCCCTCCCACGCACCACACTGTATTCAAGCCTGGTGAAGTGGCCCATTTACTATGTGCTTTTCTGATTTTCCAGGAGACACAAGTGTGCATGTGCACAGTACAACTGTGTGAAGACCAGCAGTTTGCGCCTGACACTGTAAATCACTCAGGGTGTGGAGGATGTCTCTGCCAACAGAGTCGTTCGCTAACTGTCTCTCTCTATGTTTTAACAAGATGTCAATGGATTAACTTTAGAAAAAGATTTAATCTATGTAAGATTAAACCCATGTTATGCTTTTGTTTTTCATCCATAGGTAACCAGAGAGTGTCAGTGAGCAGTCTGCTGGTCTGCCATGGTCTGCTTCTGGTAGGGACCAACCTGGGGGTGACTGTGGCTCTCTCTGTCCCCAGACTGCAGGGGATCCCCAAGGTCACAGGTAGCTAACACTGAAACATCACTGTATCACATTTTCAAATGTACTTACATATAGGGCTCCAAACAAAATATGATTTTAATTAATGGATTAATTAATTTAGAATGTCAAACATTAGATTTAGACATTTAGATAAAATAGTCCAAATCAAAGGTATCAGAACAGAAGAAAAAAGTGGCAAATCAGACATTTGATAAAGTTTCAGGTTACTAATCTCAGTTCTCAGACATGTATACTAGTGATATACATCCACAAGCAAACATCAAAGTGTGTGAAACGAACAGGATGACTACTGTACTTGTTGTCAGGTCGGGGCATGGTGTCCTTACACGCTTACAACGGACCAGTCAAGTTCCTCACCGTGGCTGCTGCAGTGTGCAACCGGCCCTCTGGACTGCCATCCTCCACACCCCCCACCTCAGTCCAGCCAACAGAGACAGAGGATGTGGACAATGCCCAGCCGCCAGATTCAGCCCTGACTCCTCCTCAGGGGCGAGGCGTGTGGTTAGGGGAGGCAGGCTGTACCACCATGGCTCTCCAAGACTCTGTGTCCTCCTCATCCTGCGGCTCCCTAGCTCCATCCCAGGGCTCCTTGGAGCACGGGCCTGAGGACGGGGCCCTTTATGACATGCTCCACGACCCAGCCCATCACCAGAGGGGCCGCCGCTCAAGCAAGGTGGATGTCAGCTCTCTGCTGGTGGTGTCTGGAGGTTTGGGCCACCGCAAGGTGAACAAAAAGACCAAACAGTCTCGCCATGAGGACACCACCTCTACTATCATGATCTGGCAGATTCCCTTACTTAACATGTGACACCAAACACACCTTGACAGGTTAGAAAAATGGCATTTTAACAGTTAAAAGTCAAAATTTTAATTGCATACTTGTGGGATTTCACCTTTATTTTCTGTCTTTTTTCAGGTTAAAACAGAAGTGCTGCACACAATTCTTGCAAGGAGATCTGATGATACACATCACAGAATATATGCTATGAATCAAGACAACTAAATGTGTTATTTAAACCAGAACTGCATCAGGCCCTCTGCATTATTTCCACAATGTTTCTAATGATGTCTCCTACCATAAAAAAAACAAAGGATCAATAAAACCACTCAATCATGATGCTTCATGGTGTAAACATCACCCTACAAACCAGTCACAGGATACACTGTACTTGTCAGGGATGTATTCGTGTGAAAACACTTAACTTTAATTTCACCCACCGATAAAGTTGATCATTGTTCTGTAACATGGCTAATACATTTTATTACTCTCCAGTGTTTGTGCCACACCAGTTGACTGTACAGGACTGCAATCTTTAGATCAGTGTTGAAAAGAAATGAGACTTAAGAAATGACATCGTCCTGCTTGAAAGGGGTGTAAGGTAAAAAGGGGGGCTTTGAACCTGTTACAAAAAAGCTTCTTGTAAGATTAGGATTAGGTTTTGGCCGGACTTTAAATCATCTGTCAAGGCCAGAGTTGTAAATATGAAATCTGACAGCTCAGGATTACATGTGTAGGAGTTTTGGGGTCAGAGAAACTGTTTATATGGAGTCAGATCCTTTTACTATTGGAACAGCTTGTGCAGTGCTCCAACTATTCTGTTAAACAAAGCAAAGGGATAAAAAGGTGAAATACTGATGACGGAATTAGTTTGAGAAGGCTTGATGAGAATCCCTGGCTGGCCAGGTTTCTATTCATAAAGGGAAGAAAGAGTTGTTATCACCACAAGAGATTTTTTTGGTTCCCCCTAATGCATCTTTGTTTCTCATATAAGGATATTTTTAAAAAAGATAAAAAAGCTTTATACCTTTGTCACAATTTGTCTGTACGTATGTTATATATATTAACAAATCGATAAACACTGTTTTACAGATCAATCTTGTGTATTTCATGCATGCACATTCGTGAGCTTTAGTGAGCAATTTTATCCAGAATATCCATTTATTTTAAATTATTTTCAAAATAAATGACCAGGAGCTGCCAGGTAAAGCTGACAGATTGTTATCATAGTCAAGACAAGCAGCGGTATTCGCGCATAAAAGAAATGGTGTCGGTCTGCCTAGTTTGTCTTGACTCAAACTAACCATGTACTTCTACTCCACTCTGACTGTGTGCAGCTATCAGTACATGCAGGGACTAGCAATGTGCCCGAGGGGCCGCATGAGCTGAGCCTGATGCAGCTCTTGTGGGATTCCACTGCTCATTTCTCCCACTGCCGAGCGGAGAGGGTCGAGGCATCTTCTCTCGCGCAACGCCCACGTCCACTGTTGCACAACCATGTTTCACTATATTGTCAGTTCCAACGAAAATAGACAAGATGAATTAAGGTTGGAGTTTTTTCCCTCGCCACAATCCACGGCACCACAGGAGGATCCTAAATATTATCTGATCTGATTTTTTTTTTTGGTTGTATTTAATATACTGACTTGAACCTAAGGTAATATTCAAGTGTAACTAAATACTGCCTTGTATTTATGAACTAGAAGTAGAACGTAAGCCAGTTATCAGTGTGTCTGCCGGGGTGTTGCCATTACTCGCATATCAGGACAGCTCTGCGATGGGAAGTCTCTTGTTTTCCCCCTGACCCTGAGGTTTCCATGGAGACGCTCATTTTGTGTGTGTGTGTGTGTGTGTGTGTGTGTGTGTGTGTGTGTGTGTGTGTGTGTGTGTGTGTGTGTGTATCAGTCCTCACCGAGTCTTTGTTCTCAGAATATCTGGCATTAAAACCGCCCGGCTGAATGCCGTCTAATCTCACGGGACTGATAGTTGTGCGATGCCCTCGCGGTGCCCCCCCCCCCCGCTTCCGCATTTGAAGGCCAGTTGCTGAGGACGCCGCAGTCTCAGGGAGGTTGCGGACCCTGGATAAAAATTTTTAAAAAAAAAAGGACTGCTACTGTGCATCACGCGCTTCTTCTGTCACGGGAGGGACACACATGCACCGACATTTCCACTTCCAAGTTTGCTTTTCCATACAAACCCGATTGCTACACAGACGTACCTTATGCTGCACCTCGATTGGCTCGGACCGTCTCTGTCATTGACCTCAGAGAGGAATAGTGTTGGATCTTCACCAAAAAAGAAAGTGTGTCTCGTGTTTCCAGAGCATTGTCAAGGTTCTATCTTAAAGATGTATACAATCACAATTTATTTTCAGTATTAATGATGTATTCTAATAGGCATTGAATTTTGTATGGTTATTTTACACACTTGTGAAATGATAAAATGAGTTTTAGGTTGGGGTTCGTATATACAGTATGTGGGTGTATAGGCATGAGGACTCCCCCCCAAATACACCGTGGTACCCAGGACAAGGATGTAAAGGAATGTCGCATCTCTTGGATGCATCCAGCGCGCGCACAACAGATGGAGCCTCGTGCTGTTGAGTGTAGGGTTAATGCCGACTGGGGGCGTGGCTTAGATCAATAATAACCGCCTCACTGTAGCCAACTGTTAAAAAAAAAAAAATAGACATCCAAAATCACTGTCCTGACAGATCAGGGAGATAGTATCTCTGCTGTCCACGCTGGACAGCTCCAGTTTCCCGCGGGGGGGGGGAAAGGGACGCTGGATGTGCGCAGCAGCTCTCCCCAGCTTCCACCGGAGGAAATTACTTGGCGCCGGCCGATCAGAAGGAGGTGCGACCTGAAATGACTGCCTGATCGTCCCGCCGCCGCCGCCGCCGCCGCCACGGCGACCGGGGAGCCCTCGGTGCGGGAGCGAAGGAACCGGCAGCTGAGAGACTCGCCGGAGGGGGAAAAGGTGTACGGGTGGGACAAAGCGGCTGGAGGTGTCGGTGAAGTAAAGTCACCCCGGGGGCGGCTCAACCTGGCCGGTTCGTCGGGATTGCGACTGCCTTACGTAACCGAGCTTCGTGGGGGGACTGGCAGGGGAAACTGCTGGCGCTGAGCTGTTTAATCACAGGCGAGCAAACGCAGGTAGGTCACGTTAAACTCTAAATGGGCATAAATCCTTATCTGAAGATTCTAATTTGGTTACAATGACACTATAATACCTCCTATTCCTTGAAGACTAGACTGGATTAACTGTTCCCCCGTCGTTTGAGCAACACGATCGGGGAACGCGTTAGACGGGAGTTTTTCCGTATAATTACAAACGCCCTTTGCCCGTAATGTTAGAGATTAATTCCACCATCAGAGCAGCACCGATTTGCGCATGCGCCCTGAATGGCTCCAGATTACCACAAATGCGGGACAGGCACGGTGATATTTTGCGGTTTCCGTCCTCCGACGAGCTGCGTGCTGGGGTCGCCTCGATTTCATGGGTAAACTGCAGATGTGGCTCTCACAGCGTTGCGCCGCTTCAGTCTGCTGACTGAAACAACGGCACGTTGGCCCAGGAGTGTGTTACAGAGGGTAGGTTGCAATGGCAGCACAAAGTAACCTTTTCCTTTAAATTTACTGGTTTCCAGTCTGTTTTTATTCAAGAGAGGGCGCCCCTTAGAGAATAAAGAAGTTTTTGCAGCCTCAAGACTCAGTCTCCCTCCTCTGCTTCGTCTTGGTTGAATTCCCTCCTTGTTTACCCCCATGCAGGTGAAGAGAGAGGAGCACAGTCCCAAGTTTTTCCGTCCACTCAGCATGATCGGGGCCAACGCTGCCTCCCACCACCAGTGAGCACACCGACATGAATGAGGGCCGCGGGCAGGGCAGAGGGGCCCTCGCCGTGGAGGCTGATGTCATCCTCCACGCCGCCAACCCCGACCTTGTCCCGCCCGCTGCCAAAGATGGGAATTTGTGCCCAGGTTATGTGCAGGGATTCCTGCGGGATGACGAAGATTTCAGGCCTCCGCCCGTGTTTGAGAAGGAATACCTGTTGGATGGAAGACTGATGGAGAACAATCATATTGATCATCAGAAAGGTAACGGCTCGTACATCTCCAGAGCTGATCAGTTTCACCTTTCCAATGACAAGGGAGCTCTGGATCTCCCTCCTCACGCTGACTCCACTGTGTCCAATCACATTGCTGGCATGCAACAAACTTGTGCAAGCAGTGAAATCCGCAATGGCGCCAGAGCTAAAGTGTCTTACGGTGCAGATTCCTCTGTATGCTTGTCTAGCCAAGTCAAACGGGAAACCGATCAGTCGGTCCTCAAATCGAACCTCGGCCAGGAGGCTGAAAATAAACGGGCTGTAAAAGAGCCTGATTTAGTCATTGAAGTCGGCGGGCAGACGATCAGCGCTCACAAGTCCGTCCTGGCAGAAAAGAGTGACTACTTCAAAGCGCGGCTGTCACGAGACATCCTGAAAGTGAAAGGAGTGAGCTACAAGACTTTGTCTACGTTGATAGACTATGTTTACACCTCTCAGATGAATGTCAGCAAGGACAACGTTGTGGATGTCATCACGGGGGCTAAAATCCTTCAAATACCCTGCGCCGTCCAGGCGGCCATGGACTCCATGTCGGGGCAAATCACTGCAGAGAACTGCTATGAGATTTTGACCATAGCCAAGAAGCAGCGGCTGAGCGAACTGAAGGAGACCGCCTACGGCTTCATGAGCGACAACTTCCTCCAGGTCCTCAAAGACCCCGCCGTGTACGGGCGTCTGACTGGATCCGAGCGGGATCTAATCCTGAAGAAGAGAATGGAGGGGAGGACGACTCTGATGGTTGCCGAGATAAATGACGTGTTTGATCGAGTTGGGAGCCGGCCGCCGAGCCGCTGCAGCAGCCGACCGCAGAGCCCCTTGTCTGTGGGGTCTTTAGAGGAGAACCATATGATTTACTACTTTAACGAAACAGCTCATGACTGGCGACCTTTGACTGCGATGCCTGAGGACATAAACACTAAAGGCTGCGGCATCTGCACCATGTATAACTACTTGTTTGTGGCAGGGGGAATAAAGGGCTACGGGGACAAGGGCAAGGTTTCAGACAAAGTCTTCTACTACAACCCCATAACCAACCGCTGGGCCGAGGTCAGACCCCTGAACCAGGCTCGCGCCCAGCTAAAGCTCGTGTCCATGGATGGCTGCTTGTACGCCATTGGAGGGGAATGTCTGTTTACGGTGGAGAAATATGACCCTCGCATGGACCGCTGGACCACGGTGGCCCCCTTGCCCAAGGGAGCCTTCGCGGTCGCCCACGAAGCCACCACCTGCAGCGGAGAGCTTTACGTTTCGGGAGGCTCTCTCTTCTACCGCCTTCTTAAGTACGATCCCAAGAGGGACGAGTGGCAGGAGTGCCCCTACAACAACAGCAGGAAGAAGTCCACCGACATGGTGGCTTTCAGAAGCTTCATCTACCGCTTTGACGTCAGCCGTGAGCAGGGCATTAACGTGTTCAAGTACAACACTATAGTGAAAATGTGGCACGACTGCGCATCACAGAGGCTTGGAAGTCATTTGCCTTTCAGGTGTGCCGTCATCGGGAACTGCATCTACTGTGTGAACAAAACTCAGACTCTTCAGTTTGTAGTGGAGGAGGAGAACGCCTACTTTGTTGAAGAGACGCTGAGGGCGCCACTGGAGGCAAAAGGGGTCCTTTTTCCCTTTGTTCTCACTTTGCCTGAAAAGCCTGAAAAAGTTAAATAGTGTGTGTCTGTGTGTGTGTGTGTGTGCGTGTGTGTGTGTGTGAGATCCAGAATAACACAATATATGTGTCATAGCACAACTGGAATAAGCAGAAGAGCTTATATACACTCTTCAATGTCCGCTTTCTATCTCAGTGTCTCATTGCCTGCTTACAATTGAATGCGTGTGTTTGCATGGCAATTTAATACATCTACAGGGTTAAGCCTTAAAAGGAGAACTTTTTTTTTTTAGTGTTGAATGAATGCAACCCTCTTTGTATCTGACTGTAGATAATGACATGATGAAAGTGACTGTAGATTATTTTGTGTATTTCCTGTGTTCCGTTTTGTTTGGTGCAATTTAGTAATTAGAATAGATATTATTTAGAACATATTAACTACTTTACTGGTGACTTTGGCAACAAAAACGAGTGTTTTGTTGAAAATTGTGTGAAAAGGAAAAAAGGATGGAAACAGTTATAGTGCGCTTTGTGAACGAGGCAACACAGGTTTTATGCAAATGAAACAGAATATACAGGTGGGCCTGCTGTAATGCTGTGCTATTTAATAGTTACTATGAGTGGAACTTGACTGGAAGGAGTACGATATTTTTCTAACCCTGATCTGCAACGCTTTTGATTAATCCTGTGAAATATCGTCACGTTATGATCAGTATAAAAAACAAACAAACAAACAAAACTACCGCATCCGTCTTCTAAACCACACAAATATTCCTCCTGGCGAAACATTGGTGGAGCACATTGTACCTGTCGTAATTCAGGGGACCTTTTCAGTCAAGGCAAATCTGCATTTCACCTCAGTATCTCCAACAAGTTAAAGCTTTAGATTTTTGCATCACAAATCACATACTGAACTCATTCTGATTAAAAAGCACATGAACTACATTTATTTTTAGATTCAGAATATGCTACTTTGCTTATAGTGCCTACTCACGGGTGTAATGGTTCCTACATTCAGCACATTTACCAAAGATAAATAATAATTCTGTCAGGCTGTAATAAATCTATGAAACTTACTTATAATGCATTTTCACATCTTGTCTTGATTAAGCTCTTAATGAAAAGCATTTCTTTACACGTCACCACAGTCGAGTCAAAAAGTCATACAACAGCTGCTTTTGTAGGACGGAGGGCATCAAGTTTGCTGCTAACAGCCACCTTCTGGAAGGCTTAGGAAACCCAGTCGCTCCAAATGCGCAGAGACGAACCCTTGTTCACCTGTTACCAAGTTACTTCCCTGGTGAGGGCCCATGCCTTTAGGTCAAAGGTCAAATCAGACCACTGTGCTTCATTTCAGCACCGCCAGGTCACGGCCCTCACTGCTTCCACAAAGGTTTTCCTGGTCTTACGACACCAATTAACCCTGGCTTTCTTGCATTGGTGCGCATAAATACCAATTTTGCTCTAAATTTCCTTCTTTTAGACATTTCACTGTACTTGTTTCCAGCTGCAATAACACAGTGGTTGTTTTGTATGAAAGCTAATACTGGAATATTCTTGGAACAAATTGCTTTTGGTAATTTTTGTAGAAGTGTCTCCATGCAGTCAGTATGACTCAGACAAAATGGACGTGGTTTTGAAATTTGGGCTGGCTGGCTGGATTCTGTATTTTTGTGAACTGTTTTTTAAAAGATTTGGTAGTTGTGAATCTGCTGCTGTGATGGACAGTAAAGTAATGCAACGCTAAGGCTTCGTCCCGTTCATGGCATATGGAGTGGGCTGACAAATAAGCTGTTGGATAATGTATATCACTCAGAATTAAGTGCTTCAAATAAAATATTTTGTGTCTGAAAACGATTCTGGTTTTCTGAAATGTGTCTACAGTGAGGTGATTGAAGTGCTGCTTTGTTTTTGCCAGCCTGTCACACATGCATAAGACCTGCTATCTAGTGGCCACTGGCTGTAACAGCACCCGGTAACACCGCCGCGCAAACATTATCTCGTGGCCCACAGACCATTCGAGAGCTAAGGTAACTGTGCATCCCTCGCCGGTAAATTCAAGGTGTTCCTTCGAGGGAAACTCCATGTCAGTATGCCGTGTGAGTTTAAGCCCTTGTGAACGTCATTTATGGCAAACCCAGCTTTTGATCAGCGTGTTATTTCATTTGCCGCATACTTCTTGTCGCTGCCTGTGAAATACTTTTGAAAGAGGGTTCATGCAAAATACCCTTGGGGAGAGTCTATCAACATGTATCACCAAGGTGGTTGCTTGTTTAAATCTGGTTGTTTTTCCTCTGTTTTTTTTCCAACCCAACTAGGAGTATATTCACACAAGAATCTCATATCACAAAACATTAGTTAGTTTACGGTATTTTTCTTGCAAATAATTGTATTGTAATTCTTGTAATGTACTAAGGGAAAACCTGTGAGTGGGCTCAATGAGCTCACAGAGGCCAACCCTGCTCTCGATCGTGGTGTTTTTTCAGTTTGCCCAGTTATGAGTGTATTCAAGCCCTTAATAACAAGCCAATCACATGCATCATCAATGGCTCAAGAGTCAAGTGTTTCATATGTGAGAAAAGGAAATGCTAATTCAAGCCCATTTTCACCACCAAAAAGTCTTATTACTTATTTATATATCCTATATATTTTTCATTATTGTAACATATTACCTTATACATGTTTTTCTGATCAATTATTAATTATGACATAATGGCTGTGATGTCAATCTCATGATAACGATAAGAGTATAGACACTATCTCACAGTTATGACTTGGTCTCATAATTATGAGGAAATTCCCCAAAACTTACTCATAATTTGGACTTACCATCTCACAGTTTTGAGCTAAAGTATGAGCAAACGTTCTCATGGTACAGACAGTATAGGGCCTAACCGAAAAACGGATTTGTAGAAAAGTCAAACCAAATGTTCTTTATCCTGCAATACCTCTCAGCAATTAAAGGAATGTGTAATGATCAAATTTGATTGTTGTTATCCCAACGCTATAAGTGGTTTTGTTGTGAGAACAAGACGTACGGGGGCTTTTTTTTTTTTTTTTTTATCCCGCCATCCGTGAAAGGGTCAAGTAAAACAACTCTTTTTGAAAGCGTGACTCTCTAACTTCTGCCAAACGCCCGCCTACTGTGGCCACAGGTGGCCATTCCAGGATAGTGGCAAATTCAATTTCCCTTCATTTCTAAACATTTGCTTTAAATACATCATCATCAGGTGACCTGACTGAGAGCAAGTGGAATGGGATCACAAGCAGGAAACAACAAACATGTCTCCATGGTGAGTTCACTTCTTGTTTTACTTTGTGGGTCAAAACATTCAGACATTTTGTAGTGACACGGGAGAACAGAGGGGTACAGTAGCACAGCTCTGGCGCAATGATGGCAGTTACACAACTTTTTAAGGTTTGGTAAAAAAGGTCGGCCACTGGTCAAACCAGACCAAGTGCAGCTTCGAAAACAAACCCGCTGAGTGCATTGAACGTAGTAAGGGTGTCTTTTATTCTCACTGAATTCAACTTTATATTTGTAAGAGGAAGGTTGTGTAATTTTTTTTTTTTTTTTCAAAAGTTGCATAGCTTCACTGCATTGCATCACTTAGAGAACTACAAAAGCTACACAAAACATTTAATTTACATCGATGCCCAGTGATGTTAAGCTAGCAACTATACATAAAAAGTCAAGTCAACCCACTTTCCTTTTTTTTTAACTTTCTAAGAGATTTAATTCTCCAACATGGATGTTGTCTTTCATTCACCAGCCCACATCCCAACTTCAAGGCCAATACGGCTCTTATACGGTATCAATCAAACCTCATTCAGATTTTAAAGCATAATATGATCCGGATTTGAACCGAGACCGTTACAGTGCGTGGACATCAGTTCAGTCTGGGAAAATCACCTAATGTAGAAGTGCCTACATGAACAACGTTTTCATGTAATCACCTCAAAAATCGCAGCATTTGTTTAATGCAGTAAATGTACAGAAATTTCGGGTGCAGAGGCATGTCAGTGTTTTCTAAATGATCACAGTGTAGTGATTTTTTTTTTTTTTTTTCCCCTCGAAGACAAGAGCGTTTGTGACAGAGGAAGTCGCACAGTAGAGAGCAACCTTTGCAGTGTCCTAACAGTGGGAAGTGTTACAGAGCTGGTGGTAGCAGCAGGGGCAGGGACGACCCAATCGCAGGGACACACACGTAGGCAGGTTCAGTGAAGGAACTTTAACGGATGGACTGAAGAAAACTAAGCTTAGGGACAGATGGATGGACTAACAGGCGGGCACAGAAAACAAGTTCCTACACGCAGATAGCAGGCACATGAGGAAACACACTCGGACATAAGCAGATGATCTGACAGGTAGCTGGTGGAAATGGCTGGCTTAAGTACGGGCTGGGATAATGAAGAAACTGGCGGGTGTGAGAGTGGGCAGGGACGCTCAGGTGATTGAGAACAGGAAACAGATGAGCGGGTGGATCTGGCAGTCAGGTGACTGGGATGGGGGGGTCTGAGGACCTCTGGTGGGCGGACGGAGAGTGGCAGGAGACAGAGACCGAAAAAAAACAAACAAACAGGGCTGAGACATGAAAAGTGACAGTCGGGATGGTAGGTCCAGAGGAGGGAACGAGAGCACAGGAAGAAAAGGAAGCAACCGACGGCTCTGTGCTCATCAAAGACAGAAAAGCCTGATGGGAGATCATTTTCATCTCCTGCCAACCGCTTCTAGACAACTACATGAAACACTCCTAAACTGCACTTTCACTCCATGCCACTTGATCTTTAGCATGTTCTTGTACACACATATACCCACACAGGCAGCTATCTGCGTTGAAGTTGAGTAAGCAATCTTCTCTCCCACTCTGTGCTTCGATTTCATTTAGTTATTTTTGCTGTTTTAAAACAAAAAAAACACGCAGGAGGAATTCTGGCACAGAAAACAAAAGGTAGCTGAAATTTTACTCAACAGAAAAGATAAATTAAAGAGTGGAAGTAGGTTTTATAAATATTACATACAGTTCAGTGGCTGCATACAAATCCCATAATAAAAGCCCTTCAGCGCAGTACATCACATCTTAATTTCACACCTGCTCTCATTTATGACGAAATTGATAATGAAATTAAGACAAATATTTTTTCAGTCTGTTTACGACTCCCTCTCTTGCCCTCCATTTACATTAAACCACAGATCTTCATCCACATCACACCAGCTGTAATTGTAGCTGGGATAGAGAGAGCTTTACAAATCCGACTTCTTCATGCCTCTGCAGTGATGCAGTCACAGAAGTACTTGATCTCAGTACCTGAACATTTAAAAAAAAAGCTCAATTTCATTGAGGAATTGGTGGTGTAAATATACTGTAAAAACTGCAACGTATATTCTTTGGCCTAAGCAACGACTAGTTTGTTGGGTCTCTGTGACTTAAATTGTCATCATTTTACAGTAAAAGTTGAAATTGTGCCAGCCCCATAGCACGATGCTGCCACCACCATACTTAGCCAGGTGATGAGAAGTGGCTGGGGTTTGCCAGAAATAGTGCTCGGCGTTCTCCTCCAAGGGTTAAATGTTTGAGACCAGAGAATCTTTTTCCCTCATGCTTTCAGAGTCCTTTAAATGCTGTTTGGCAAACCAAGCAGACTGTGATTTGCCGTTTACCCAGAGAGGCTTCATACTAGCCACTCTACCATAAAAGGCCAGACTGATGCAGCGCTGCTGAGATGGCCGTCCTTCCGGCAGGTTCTCCCATTTCTGCAGAGGAATTCTGAAGCTCTGTTAGAGTGACTGCCGGGTTCTTGGTCACCTCCCTGACCAAGGCCCTTCTTGGCTCGTTACTGAGTTTGTGCTCCTGGGAACACGGGAAGCTTGAGAAATGGTTCTATACCCTCACCCCATCTACGTCTCACCACAATTTTATCACAGGGGTCTACAGAGACTTCCTTGAACTCCATAGGCTGGTTTTTTGTCCTGACATGCAGAATGAATTTTGGGACCTTTTGATACATAGTTATGTGCCTTTCTAAACTGTATCCAATCACTTCCGTTTTCCACAGGTGTACTCCACGCAAGTTCCAGACACATCTCAAGGATGACTGAAGCAAACAGGATGCACCTGACCTTAATTTGGACTCCCACAGCAAAGGGTCTAAATACTTTTGTATTTATCTCATTTTTGAGCATTTATTCACTCTTTAGACACTGGAGGGCAGTATGAGCATGATTTAAGGAATGAATATGCCACAGTTGCACCCTCCTCCAGCTATGCCTGTACCAGAGTATGTAAACTTGAGTTCATACCAGGATGTACACCAATCAGCCACAACATTAAGACCAGTTAGGTCTTTTGGTTTTTTTTTTAAATTAATGTATACATGTATTAAAAGGCTTTTTAAAAAAGTATTATTATTATTATTATTATTATTATTATTATTATTATTATTGTCAGCCATGGTGTCTCAGACCTAAATTAGATTTAAATTAAAATGAAACAATATTATATAATTAATTATTTCAATTTAGTAGTGTACTCTTAATATTTCCATATACATTGCTGTTGAAAAGTATTCAGACCCCTTCAGTTTTTTGTGCCTCATCAATCTACACTTAACACCCCAAATTGACAAAGCTAAGACAGAATTTTAGGAATTCTTGCAAATGTATTAAAAAGTAAATACTGAAATCGAAGTTTCTCTCATCTTCCCACAGGATCTCTGGAGCTCAGCCAGAGGGACCATCGGGTTCATGGTCACCTCTCTTACCAAGGCCCTTCTCCCCCGATTGCTCAGTTTGGCCAGATGGCACTAGGAAGAGTCCTGGTTGTTCCAAACGTCTTCTACTGAAGAATTATGGAGGCCGCTATGCTCTTGGGAACCTTCTATGCAGCAGAATTATTTTTTTTGTAGCCTTCCCCAGATCTGTGCCTTGACTCATTCTTGTCTCTGAGCTCTGCAGGCAGTTCTCATGTCTTGGTTTTTGCTCCGATATGCATTGTCAGCTGTGAGACCTTATATACACAGGTGTGTGCCTTTCCAAATCATGTCCAATCACCTGAATTTACCACATGTGGACTCCAGTCAAGGTGCAGAAACATCTCAAAGATGACCAAGAGAAATGGGAGGCGCCTGA
Organism: Xiphias gladius; assembly: GCF_016859285.1. Taxonomy (NCBI): domain Eukaryota; kingdom Metazoa; phylum Chordata; class Actinopteri; order Istiophoriformes; family Xiphiidae; genus Xiphias; species Xiphias gladius. Next base: position 10,305,045 of record NC_053409.1, read on the forward strand.
GCTAAATTTCAAGTGTCATAGCAAAGGATCTCAATATGATATTTCAGTTTTTCTTTCTTAATAAATTTGCAAAATATTGTAACATTCTGTTTTTGCTTTGACGTTATGGGGTATTAAGTGTAGATTGATGACAGGAAAATTACATCTTTTTATTTTAGCATAAGGCTGCGACATAACAAAATGTGAGAAAAGGGGAAGGGGGTCTGAATACTTTCTGAATGCACTGTAACTTCAGTGCAGGTCTAGATTTGGAAGAAAGAAAATATCGATCTTACTAATTGCCCCTATGAGTTGCCACAACAATTCAGTCCACATAAAACCAAAACTCAAGTTCTCTCTGCCTGTTGCCATGGAGCTCAGATGATTGACAGCACCTGACGTTTCGGCACGTGCATCTGAAGTTCGCCCCGTCCGCCGTTGCCACGGTTTGCTCGCACAAGGACTGTTCGCCCCTATTTGCCACTATCCAACCTACCGAAATAGCTCTCCGTTTCTTTGTAACTGTAACGAGAAGACATTAGAAACGATACCCCCAAAGCCAGGCACGCAGATTTTGTGACTGTTCATATAAGCAAGCTTCACAGCTGCCAGTGTAGTTAGCATTAGCTTGGCTGGCTTCTTTTACCAGCCAGCATTAATGCTAAATAGTAAAGAAAGCAGTGTTTATACCTGACACCTGAGCCAGCACCATTGTGCGGATGGAGACCGTGAAATGCGGTTAAAACCTCCGAAGAAGCCTGTTTTGATTTGATTATTTTGTCACAACAGCCAATTTGGTTAAATTAGCAACCCCATGCTAACTACAGGGCTGCTACTTAGCTACTTGACAAAGCTTGATTAAATGTTAAGGTTAGCTTGGTGTTGGAGACGCATAAATGTTAAAATTGAGCAAAAACTGCAAGTGTTTAAGCTTGGACGATAATACCTAGGTAGTAGCTAAGATGTAGCTAGTCGCCATAGCAATCGTGTTACAAGTTAACAAAATGCAGCACATTTTATATCATAGATGTCACAGCTATGTTAAGTCAGGGAAAATATGAATTTATTTGCCTACCGCTTTCAAAAATGTTAGTGTCAGCTTTGGCTAGCTGGAAACTGACGTGAGATGTCGGATGTCGTGAGATGTCGGTGAGGTATGAAGAAGTTGGAACTATGGTGATCTGGTGTCCCATTCTTTTGGAGGTGATGAAGTTTGCAATGGGGCCGTGTGGTCAACCAGTGTGACCAGTGAGGCGAGGGCACGTATTTCATCAGCTGTGGCCCAGTTGTTGTACAGACAGAAACATCCACCAAGACCTTGTCTGATGGGGCCTACTTTGGAGGTAAGCAGCTAGCCCCATGCTGCAGTTGTATTTAGTTTTCTTATGGCATACTAATTATGTTTGCTTAATTGGTTTTAATCATTAAAATGGGGAGCTTGTTAAATCTTTTCCCCCAGTTTTCACCTATAGCTATATTTAGCTAACAAGGTCTGTCTAAATTTGAACTACTTTGTTCCAAAAATTAGGCGTTAATGGTTTAGACTTCAGAGTGAAGTGTCAATTGATCTTACATCTTGTAAGAATAAAGATAAAATGTGAAATGACTTACAACTGCTTATGTGATAAGCTGCTGGAATGTTTTTGTGCTCCTCTGCTGAATAGCTTTGAGCAGGCTCTTTTCACATAATGGCACAGTGATGTAAAAAAAAAAAAGTGACATTTTGTTTTAATTTCCAGTTGATTATCTGTGATTATGTACTAAAACAGCAAACTTGCACCCATTTAGGGAGACAGAGTGGAAACGTAAAAGGCTGGAAATTAGAATCACCAGAGAAAAGTATGGCCTGGGGAGAAGCATCATATAATGTGCTTTTCCGTATCCACCCCACACTCCCTCATTTTTGCCATTTGAATATACACAGAATTATTTACACCTTCAAGGCAACTCGACTGAACTGCACATCAGTCAATTAGTAAATCAGAAATTTTCTGTGATTCCAGTTTAGCGTGGAGTCCTTGGCTCCCTCTGGTCCCCCCCTTTTAGTCTCCCGTCCTGACAGTGACAAATTACTCCTCTGCTTGGCGAGATTGAAAATTAAAAGCATTTAAAGTTGCTCATGCATTTATGCTAATGAGAAATTCAGATATGATTTGCATGCCAAAGAGGCTAGTCGGAGAACTCATCATTGCCTCCACCACCTCCATCCCCATATTTCTTGAGGCTCAGTTTTTTTCTTTATATGTGAGCAAAGAAGAAAATTTAGTGTGTAAACACTCTCCAAATATGACATTTTTTATGGCTGTGTGTCATTAGAGACAAGAAATTGTACTATTGCCTCTAAAAAGGTCTTTGTACAGTATTTATGGGGCAACCCACCATTGACACCCCCCTATAGGCACTCAGGCAAATTGGGTCATTGTGTCTGGCATTGTCACATCACAACACACGAGGAAACACTACAAAACATAATGACATTGTGTAGTTACTGCTCATGCTGTCTGCTGTCGGCATTTGGAGAAGGACTATCAGAATCACAATCAGAACCAGGTTTCTTGCCAACTAGGATTTCACATACAAGGAATTTGCCCTGGTGTTTTGGTGCGTATAAATAAACAAACATAGTAAGTAGAAAAATATAAAGAAAGATAAAGCAAGTACTGCAAGTTAAGGAGCATAAATAGAAAATAGGAAATTAACAGTAAAATATAAAAAAAAGATCATAAAAATAAGTACAATATAGTGCAGTTCAGTGAGGGCCCCTGGCCTTGTTGATGAGGCCAGGTGCAGTAGGGAGAAATATTACATATGACATACAGGACGTACTTACTAGTATAACACTGCCAAGGCAAGGTTTAAATTATGAGCATTATTGTCTGGGCATAAGTTTCTAAAGTCTAATATTAAAATGTTTGTTTAGATGAAAAAGGCTTTGTTTCATGATAAACATGCTCAGAACACTTTGGAGCTGGAGGATTAAAACTCTGTGCTGATTTGTTTTCCCAGTAAGCTCTATCCACGTCTTCCTCTCAAAATATCAAAGCACACACTTCTTTGAATTTGTTTGTTCCACGGTTACTAAATGATTGTAACCTTGGAAACAAGATGCATTAATGAAGGTGGAAAATGAAATGGGACTTTAATTTGTTTCAGTGTTCATAGCTGAGGTGAAATGGATTAGCTTTGATTGAGGTGTGAGATGAAGAAGGAAAGCGCTGACATGACACTTGTATTTGTCATCGTGTCATTTCAAGGAGGATGCTGCAGCAATTATGAATATGGGTACACAGCAATTAAAAGCGGTAGTATTCATTAATAATTTTTATATTAATTTTTAAGTGGCCTCTGAAATGATTGCCACTGCACACAGGCTTTCCAATTAAGCTGCTTAATTAGAAATGTCAATATTAAGAAATAATTAAACTTGGGAATATATTAAGGTTGTCAGAAATACTTAAAAAGTTTTGGCCATCACTCAAATGATGTTTTCTCTAATATGTTTTGCAATGATTTGTAAATTAAAGATGAGACTTTGATCAATGTGTGTGGCAAACTGAACTGGATAGTTAGTAAGTTAGATTATCACCTATGTTTTTTTTTTGTTTTTTGTTTTTTCTCCCTCCCCCCCAGAGGCATTGCTCTCAGAAGCGGCATCCATGTAGAGAATTCAGTCTTATTAAGGAAAAGCTAATTCCTTACTGTTAACTTCTTTGCTGTAACACCTAACCCTTTTAGAACGGTTCCTGACCGATAACCTGTGTGAACTGCACTTGCCAAAGGTCACCAAAGAGTTCAAGAGATGGTGGAAGGATCAACGAGTCCGCTAATCCACAGGTACTGAACCCTGTTGTCTTTTTTTAATTTAACATTAGCCTTTGGACCATAATTCACCACCAGAAGAAGGTATCATCTTACAATTGTTGCAATTGTTAGCATGAGAATGAAGATAATGTTTGCAGGATACATATTTCAATTCAAAACCCACATGTATGTTTAAATTGAGATACAGTGTGCTTTTCTAAATGGCAGGGTAAGACCCGAACAGTTAATAGTCACCTGCAGTTAAATCAAAACCAAGTAATTATCTGTTTTTATACAGTGACAGTTTCGGTTGTATATTTGATATATATTCAGTACGTGTGTGTGTGTATCTTAATTGAATATATTGAATAATCCACAAATGATTATGTTATTCGGTTAGATTGCTTCATATGTATTATAAATATGTGTACTTGTGCTTGTTCCATCCCTTCAAACTAAGTGAATTGAAATAGTCTTAAGTGAACTGAAAATATCTTCCTTCCTCTTAAAATAATAAAATCAATATATGTGTGTCATGACCTTACAGCATAAATTTAACTCATTAGCTCATTAGTATTTAATTCTCACTGTAATCTCAGATGCTTTGAGCAATATTTGTGAACATGGGCAGTGTTCTCATATAAAAGCTAGAAAACCTAGTTCTACTTTGAGATGTTATAAGAAGATGAAAGTCAGAGATGCTCCAACCAAATGATACTGTCTGATCATAGACTTCCTCTAATTACTTATTTCCAAAGAAGTACATTGTAGCTCTAAGACATGTTTTACTGACACAGTGTCCCATTCAGTTCCTGCGGAGTTGTTCTGTTTGTCTCTTGATATTAAAAGCATCAAGAGAGCCTTGACTTACTTGTTTTTATCTTGAGAGACAAACCAATTTTGAACTGCCTTTGATCATAGGAATAAATTTTCATTCCAATATAGATCTCACAGGTAGCTGCATATTGATACTAGTAGATTTAAGGCAGACTAATAATCAAGTAGAGCCATCACCTGTTGACTGTAGCAGAAGCTGACTGAAAGAAAGACTTAAAAGCATTTGTACCTCAAAGCAATGGCAGCCTCTAATGATAGGATCAGTTTTGGCACAGCATGTTGGCCATGTTTCCCTCAAAGCCTTGTGTGACAGCTCTTTAATTGGACTGCTTCGTTCCTTCAGTGCTGTAAAATGTTACTAGCCAGCATTGCTTGGCGATGGTATAATTATTCCACAATATACTGTAATAAAATCAAGCAAGACAAAGTTGATCCCGAGCAATTCTGTACATGTATTCATGAATACAGGCAATTTCATGTTCATTTGGACCTTGATATCCTTCTCTGAGACTCACTGATTCCTTTCCTCCTTTAATCAAGTGCTAGCTGAGTGCTCATGCATGTAAAAGAAGGAGGAACTGAGACTCCTTGGTGTTACAGTTAAAGCAATATTTTTACCTCGATCAGAGGATAATTACTAAAACCATGTCCAATTACCTTGTGTGTTGTTTGTAGTTCTTCAAGTCAACAGAAAAAGGATATAATTTCATCACCATCCAGTCAGTGTAAATAAAAAAAGTGAGATCCACAAGAGGTTGTACTCTTGACCTTGATACTTTTGGCATCTCTCTCTGTCTCTTCCTTGTTGTTCTTGTTTTCCCCTACTGAATGGAAAGAGTAAAAAGACCCTTGTGAACCAAAGCCTATATCAGTCAGATGAGAGAAGTGTGTGTGTGTGTGTGTGTGTGTGTGTGTGCGTGCGTGCGTGCATGTGTGTCTCCGCTGGCCTGCGGCTGCAGATTAGCTGTGAGAGCCAGAGGATCGCCCCCGCTCTCTGACAAATGAGAAAAGCCACAGTGGCCCTGGCCAAAGTGACAGGCCAAATGGAAGCAATTCCTCCCGAGGCGGGGGAGAGCAGCTGTGACCAGGGCCTGCTATGCCACAGGCCTGCTATGACAGGACACTCTGTCTTTGTGTGTGTGTGTGTGTGTGTGTGTGTGTGTGTGTGTGTGTGTGTGTGTGTGTGTGTCTGTGTGTGTGTGTGTATTGGCTATAGAGACCCACGAGACAATTGGCATTTCTCTCCGGGTGGTCCCCATGAAGCGGTGTGTGTCGCTGACCTGTGGGAAACCCCAACAGTCACAGATGACCGTACACCTTTACCTCTAGGGGATTTTACCATGTGTGTTTGTTTTACCCAGCTCCATTCTGCCCTAGCTCTATGGGATGTGTTTGTGACCATTGTGGGTCATGGCTGGTGTTTAGAATGTTTGGCTTTTTATATATTAATTTGAGCAAAGGTAATGGGCCCTAGACAGAGACTCTGCACATGCTTGTGGGATGGTTCCTGTTAAAAAGCAGGGCCATGTTACATCACCCAGCTTCACTTCAGAGCCTAGTGGATGTGCGAGTAATTAACACTGAGCCCTGATGGATTAAGCACTACCCTGATGAGATCGACTCTGTCTTCTGCCTTTGGCATAGTGACCTGCTAGCAACAAAACTGTTTCAGGGGCAAGGATGGCGAGAGTGGCAAAGAGAGTGATATGACCAACAGGGATGGAAAGAAATGTGGAGAAGGTTTATCAGTCCCAAATCATCTAAATAAAGAAGACTAGTGGACGTGAAGCGTTTGAGTGAATAGGCCTAAAAAAACAGGATTTGAAGATGGATATTCCCACCAGTGTGTAGTATTTTGCCTCCAGTTCAGTCAGGCTTTCTGTCAAGAGATACATTCAAATCTGTGTCTCCATGTTGGCTTTCCTCCACGTCTTTAAATCTGTCAGTTCTCCCCTCACTCTCTCTCCTATCACCCAGGGCCAAGTGGATCAGGCTTCACTTCGACACAGCCATCATAATTACTCCACGCCAGAAGAATCAATTACAGCTAAGCACCATTGTTTCCAGAATGGAGCTAAACATTAAAGTTTAAAAATTCCGAATTATTAAAAAGTCATGCTCTCAGGGACACATACAGAATATTTACTGTTAACAAATAACTTAATAACTTCACTCCGAATTATTAATTCATGGCTCACATTGGCTCGGCAAGACTTGTCTCATGGTTAATTTCTCTGCCTTTATACATTGTTAAATATGCATCACTTCTTGACTATTCTATATGAGCACTTGGCAAATCTGTCAGAGTTTTTATTAGAAAATCTGAGCTGCAGTTTTGTCTGTTGACATACTGATATGAATATTCTAGTCTTAACTAATGTTTTGTTTATAGCTTGGGAAATAGATGCACTTTCTTCTGTGCATTATACTGGTCTAGCTAACATAGTTTGATACAGCAGATCACTTTTACTTTGAGGAATGGCTAACATTTAAGCAAAATGTCCTCCAGTCAGCCTCCCTTGATTCACATTTGAGCTAATGAGGTGGTTCTGATTAGGGCACGTAACAATCCAGCAATCATGGATCATGTTTTGATGTTTTTCTGTATCAATCCCCTGCTGGGTGCCAACTGTTTGAAGGTAAAATTATCAACTTGCTAATCAGTCATGCCACTTGAACTTGAAGTAGAAAATGTTTGTCATAAAACAAAGGTGGAAAACCTTGCCAGAATATCTTTGGACATTAGATTCAACAAATGAAGATCAAGGTAATGTAATTGGAAAGATATTTTTGAATAGAATAGCTATTTTTTTGCCTATTTGCTTGCTTGCTCAAAAAATCGATATGGCCATTCCAGACTGTTGTGGATTTCTTGGTTTCTATGCAGATTTGCGGAGTCTATAGGCAATATCCACTCCTTAAGCCAATTGCAACTGATGGCACCTCTCATTCATGTCCTCAGGGTATGCATACAGAATGTTACCAATGGGATTTATTTCCTTATTGGCATTTTATACACAGACCAGTTGTTTGGCTTGCATAAGATTAATGTTATTGCTGACTTGTGCTAATAGCTGCTGCAGCAAGCAGCAAACATTTTCCATTATAGGTTACGCATACAGTATAGTCCATGAATTGGAAATACTACTTTATACCCCCTTGTCTTTTATAAGAAATATGAATGAAATTAAATCAACTGCAGGATGATTGAGAAAAAGGAAAGTGAAGGTGCTTGCTCTTTTAGCTGCCTTCAGCTGAGTGAGTCAAAAACAATGTGGCAGAACCTGAAATAGTTCTCAGCTTTAGGAAAAAGTCCTCAGGGGCTGTAAATTGGCTCTCAGAAGAGGGAAAAAGAAACAATTGCCCTTTATCTCTGAGGTTGCATGTCATCTCTCTGAAACTCACTACTGGGCAGATTAAGGTCAAGTCGACTATTCCCCCCCTTCTTTTTTCCCTCTCCTCTGAAGGCAGCAGAGAGAAGGCGAATAAAATGATGACAGGGAGGGATTGAGAGAGAGACCGAGGGTAGAAACTCAGATTTTGAAGGTCTTTGGAAGCGGTTTTACACCCATCCCTGGTGGTTTTCTTCTCTTACTCCAAGAACTGTGTTGATAATGTCTGATTTTCAAGGAGGATCAGCCCACCTGCTCTTTGTAACTTAGTCCTGCTGGTTTGGCTCATAACCTCGACATAAATATGAAAGAAAACACAACTGGGAGTTAGTGGTGATCCTGCATCTTGGTTGTCAGTGGCCCCTTAATGTAGCTGTAAAGGTTACAATATTCTGCGAAAGGGCACTCAAGGAATACACTTTACTGAGTGAAGACATGAATATTACCTGTCTATTAACCAAACTGTAGGCCTACTAAAATACAGTAGATCCGCCTCCTTAACCATGCTCACCCCACATTTGGAGACCGACTACAACAATACTAATGCCATATTATATCATCATCAGTGAAACTGAAGTGGCAAACCTGCCGATTGTAATTGCAGAATCAGTTGACACACAATTAAGTCTTTTGTTTCAATGGATTGTCCTGTCAATCAGGTAAGAGCTCCTGCACGTACAGTAATGTGCGAGTGAATGGCATAACATTTTGCCTTTCCATGTCAAGGGCACAGTTACGAAGTCTGCCAGCAATTAAGAACTATAATGTGCTGAGTTGAGCAAGGCAACAAAATAGGCAGCAATTTCTTCTGCTCCTGCTGAAATTATGCTTATCAGGTACCTTGCCTCAGCAAAGGTGAAGGGTCGGCCCAAGCAGACAGGCAGCATTTCTCCACATAATTGAGAGAAGTTTGGATTTAATTGTATAATTAATCTTGTCGAATTAAGTTACACAGAAGTCCGACCCCTAAATTAGGCAGTTTGGAATATTTTAAATTGCCTTAATGTGAAATCTGGCTTAAGAATGCACTTTGTTCTCTCCTGATGGTATGAGGTAAGTTTTTAGTCATGATAAACGGCAGAAATGAACGGCATGCTGTAATAACCTGTTAGCAGTTCTTATCACGTTGTTCCTTTATATGATTAATTTCCTCAAAAAGTAATTGCAATTTCAAAAAGAGGCTCATTTTATTGTATAGCTTATTGTGGACCAGTGAAGTGAAAATATAAAGACAGAATTTATGGTAATGCTCATCAAACTGAATTTAAACATAAGAAAGTCTTTGTTTTCGACCATTGATCTTTTTGATGAGGTCTTAATTGTCTAATTTATTGTTTAGTTCATTTCTCTTACTTAATGTATTCTGAAGGCAATCGAAATTTGCAATGAAATGCAACCTTGTAGCATTCATAAGGTCTGGCGCATCTTTGGTGCTCTTGCTCCTAACAGTCTTAGCAGCTTCCATATGAACTCCTAGCCAATGGATGGTCAGCGGTCCTTCTGTGTTTCCCTTTTTGTTGATTGATGAAGATATTCATTTGGCATTGAATATGACTCTGTCTGTGAGCCAAGTAGACTAACTTGACTTTCTGATTATCCTAAACTTGTCATAGTTGTTCTGTTTAGAAGTGATGACATACTGGTGGCACATACGTGAACTATCTCCAGGCCCATGTCGTGGTGAAGGAATAAAGGGAGGTATAAAATTTTAATGTGTGGACTCAACCTGAGTACCCTTCAATTTCCTTGTTCTAATGTGGATTTTATTATCTCATGACTGTCACGTATTGGCTACACAGTGTGATCCATGCTGTTCACATCACATCAGATGCTGAAAAGTACTATAGCTTAAGTGAAAATAAAGGGACTAGTGTTAAAAAAGTGTTGATTAGTGAAAGTGTTGATTAATTCATCAACAAAAAAATAATTGACAGCAGTCTTGATAAAGAATCAATATATCTGTTGATTGTATGGCTTTCCCAATATTCAGAAAACCAATAAGGTTTATGATATAAATGAATATGATTTAATTGTCATATTGTTTGTTTTTAATATACTGTATGTACTCAGGACTCCCTGGAAAGCAATATTGATATTAAGTGTATTATCCTAGTGAAATAAAGTAAATTGAATTAAACTGAAGCAAAACTGCAGAATGTTCACTTGTTACTAACTTTAAATTGTGGGAATTTTTATGTTCCTCTTTGTTACATCATTGCGAATTTAATATCTTGGGTTTTGTTCTGTTAATGAAATTTCTTAGATTGAAATATTCAAGAGGCATCTGTACACTTAAACATGTTTTTTACGCTGTAAACTAAAGAAAATGACCGTACTCTGATGAAACACATCAGTGCTGGTGTTGATACTGACATTTCTTGGGTTGAAAATGGCTCAACAAGCCATGTACTGTTTTAAATCATACTGGACATTGCAAGGCTAATGCTGACATAGAGTCAACCGTTTGGGACTTATTTACGTAATGAAATTTATGTTTAAAAAAATATATATTTAAAGTCAGGAATGTTAAATGTTCCTCCCTCTAATCAGAGTTTGGCGCCCCACCTCCCCCAGTACCGCTCCTGAGTGGGAGTCTGTGAAACCGCGCTTATTTTTTAATATATACTGCTGAGACTCATCATTCACAGGAGTTTAAGTTAGTTTTTGCTAACCCTCTACTTAGTATTTTTTCAGTTTTGGTGAAATGGTGCAGACTCATGCTTTTAATGGCTGTAGAAGCACCACAGTACTGCATTCTTTTCCTTCAGACCCTCATATGGCTCGACAATGGTTGCAGATGGCGGCAGGTCCCTTGATAACAATGCACTGCTATGTACATTTGCAATCTGCATTTTTCACGGGAGTGCTATTCTAACTACATGCCTCACCAGAACTTAGATTCTTTTATTCACAGGGCAGCTAATCATTTGTAGCCACCACTGAATAAACATGTTTTCAAGAGCACATTAGTCCCGTGTATATTTTCTCCTATTGGGTTGCATTGTAACAGAGTTGTATGGTGTCCATGTTGATATGATAGTATAACCATGCCATGAATCCAAAAGCTCAAACTCCATCTCTAAACAAATGAGTGCACCTCATAGGATCTCAGCCCGATAATCTTTTTTCAAGTCACAATTAAGAGTGCATCTCCCAACAGTGTCTCTCAACAGACTTTGCAGAGATTAGAAACACTTGACTGGAGATTGGTTTGGGAGAGAAAAGCCAGTTGAGGGCATCAAACGGGAAGGGATAAAAAGTCGGGAGTATCAATGAACTGACAATAATCTGAGATGTTGATAACACAATTGTGAACAGAACCAGTTTTCATCGTAATGTTTTATTCTTGTGTTAAGGTATGTACTATTATGCATCAAAATAAAAACCTGCTGAGATTCAAGTGTACAGTGTCTGGTGTTTAGCTTTCTGCAGATATTATGTGTATATTTTTTATATATTTAGCATCCGTGTAGTTGACTCAACTATAATAACAACATTTCTGTTTACTGCAGTATGGAGAGGAGAATGTATGTCCGATCATCTACTGCCTAGAAATCCGGATGCCCCTGGGGTATTTGCCAGCATAATTCTCTTCTTAACACAGCGACCTTACTCTGCTGCTGTTGTCAGATTTAGTAACAACAGATGCATGAGAGGAGCTGGTAGGAAAAAGTCTCCTTCAGATTATTCAAATGCCAACTGTGTGTATGAGCTTTCAAAGGGCCCTCTGTTATGTCCATGACGTATGACTGTTTCTGTGTAGACGGCATCTCATGGCGAGAAACGCTACCCCAGCACAACGCTGCTGTCACCCAGAATACAGATGGAGGATTTGCCCTTGTGCACTTTCCCTGAAGTGTGTACTTACATAGACGGCTCTATTCTGCACTGGTGTGTGTGTTTCTGTGTAGTGTACTTTCTGCAAGTGGGGAGACGTATGGCTGCTGCAGTGGAGTATTCTGGAGTGTGATTATTTTTAGTGTCTGAGTTTCTCTCTGTCCCCGTCTCTCTGTGTTACCAAATTGAGGCAGTCATCTCTGGAACAAACCCATTTCTGGTTCCTGGCAGAATGTAAGACTTTCAAGCCTAAAGGGGTTGAAGTTGTAGTTTTGTACTGCTAGAAATTATTGTGGTGCTTTTTTTTCTTTTCCTTTTTCTTTTTTTTTTTGGTCAAGAAGGGGTGTAACTCCTGTCCCCACAGAGAACATCAGGATAGCATTAATGCTGTATGGAAAGTTGTCTCAGACTACAATCCTGGCCAGTGAGACTCAACATGTTTAACCTTTAACCTTGATTCTCCCATGATATTTTGCAAAAAGACATTCTTTCTCTGCAACAAATCATTGCAGCATACTGTTGTGAAACTGAATCTAGCTGCTCTTTTCAGGACTTCCATGCTTTATTTGGCTTCTTCCTCTTTTCCCAATCTGTCTTTGATTGTTCAGGGAAATCTTGTAAAATGCAAATGGGGCCAAACAGAATGTAATTGCTGCTGTGTGATGATTATGAGGGAGAACTAATGATGTCCCAACACCGGGGTCAGGTAGGGTTTAATTAGAGGAGGCACAATCAGTGTTACTCTACTCTTGTGCTCTGCTGTTCCTGATGCCTGCCTGGTCCTGTGCCAGCTTGATCTCCAAGAGAGTTTAAAGAAAATGGGCTGCTAATGTGAAAAGAGAGAGGTTGCAGAAATTAATGCAGCTAAGTTCTTTTGTTCAGAATCAGGCTGTTTTGGAAATGGAGCCCCATAAGAAGCATTGGCCTGTCTACAGATAAAGGTGAAGGTTAATGAACGGAGCAGAATGGAAAGGTTGCCATCCATGCTCCTGAAAACATTGGTCCATTGTGAGAAAAGCCTTTGATGTGTTTAAGTAAACCCCCTGCACAGTGGAACATACACTCACTGAGCACTTTATTAGGAACACCATGCTAATACTGGGTAGGACCTCCCTTTGCTCTCAAAACAGCCTCAATTCTTAGTTGCCCAGATTCCACAAGATGATGGAAACTTTCCTTTGAGATTTCTATCCATGTTGACATGACAACATCACATAATTTCTGCTGAATTTTCCGCTGTACATTCATGCTGCCAATCACCGGTTTTACCACATCCCAAAGTTGTTCTACTGGATTCAGAGGCCAAGGAAGGACACTGAACTAATTCTGATGTTCGTGATAACAGTTTGAGATGACTCTCCCTTTGTGACATAGTGCATTATCAAGCTGGAAGTAGCAATCAGAAGATTGTAAATTGTGGCCATAAAGGGATGTACATGGTCCGCGACAATACTCAGATAGGCAGTGGCATTCAAGCAATGATTGATTGGTATATAGGGGCCCAGACTGTGGCAAGAAAACATTCCCCACACCATTACTCCACCACCAACATCAGCCTGGACTGTTGACCCTACCATCTTCTGCCTCAGCAGAAATCCAAAAATGTAAGCAGACTCACAATCTGCTCCCTCAGCAGAAATCCAAAAATGTAGACCAGGCTACATTTTTGGATTTCTGCTTTGTATTCTACAACTGTCCGGTTTTCGTGAGCCTGTGCCCACTGCATCCCCAGATTTCTGTTCTTGGGTGACAGGAGTGGAACCTGACGTGGTCTGATGTTGCAGCCCATCGGCCTCAAGATTCGACATATTGTGCATTCTGAGATGATTTTCTCTGAACTCTCTCATCAACAAGGCATTTCCATCCGCAGAATTGCAGCTTACTGGATGTTTTTTGTTTTTTGCACCACTCTGAGTAAACTCTAGAGACTTTTGTGTCCGAAAACCCCAGGAGATCAGCAGTTTCAGAAACATTCAAACCAGCCCATCTTGCACCAACAATCATGCCATGGTCAGAGTCACTGAGATCACATTTTTTCCCCATTCTGATGTTTAATGGAAATATTATTTGAAGCTCCTGACCTGTACCTGCATGGTTTAATGCATTGAAATAGTTCCACATGATTGGCTGATTGGATAATTGCATGAATGGTCAGGAATACAGGTGTTCTTTATAAAGTGCTCGGTAGGTGTACGGAATGCTAACCTCAGTAGCAAAATGAAACATCTCCCATGCCTTTCACTGTGATCATAAATTATTGTTAAGCAGGAATATGTTGTGCAACTGAGCAGATTACTCAAACAAGGATACCAGATTGGACAGATGAGTGAGACCAGCCAAGGAGAATAACTGTGGCCAACATTCCTGATTATCCAATCAGCGCTCCAAAAACATCAATTCCATCTCGTCAATAGATAATTAAGAGGGATAATTGGCTGGCTGCGCTCTGGGCAGACAAGCACTGCTGGTAAAGTTCCATTCCTTACCTCAGTATCGCACACACACACACACACACACACACACAAAGTAGAGATATCTGTTCACTGGAGGTCAATGTTATATCTGATGTAATAACTTGGAATTTAAGATGGAAAGCTGGTAACACTATAGACTTTCAGTGATCCAAATGGATTTTGAAATTGAGCATTTTTTGTAAATATGTTGTGTTTTTTATTGTGTACTAAACATTTTCAGGGATTTAAAGTGTCCTCCATTGAAGAGCACAGTATGATTTAGCAAGATTATCTTTTGAGATGTTTTATGGTCCAAGTGGCGGGACTAGTCATCTGTCTCACATTAGGATCTTCTCCATGTGGCCTCTGTTGTTTTTAAACCACTTCAAAGGATTATCTTACTTGGCAACTAAAGGCCCATTTTACAAGGCCACCACCTCACCCTTTCCAGGACCAGAGGTTTTTTTATTCTCAACCATCTTGCTCAGAGCTATTCATCCCTTTTAGATCCATGAGTGTCTGTGAAGTACAGGCCAGCAGATTTAACTGGACAGGGCCAGAGATTTAAAACATTGACCTGCCCGGTCTCAACAGCTGTGTGCTAATCCATTCCATTGCGCTGACTGTCCTCCCCCTTTTTTCTGCTCTGGTGAATAGCAAGGTCCTTAATGTGTGAGATCAAGAGGAAAATAAGGCTCTCCAAATGGAATCAAATCACACAGAGGGGCTGCAGCAAAAGGCCTCGGCAGCATTAGGGCCAGAATAAGACAGAGCAATTGGACTGTAATTCCTTTTCCAGCTATTAGGCCGTCACAGCTTGCCATACACTCGTTTGCTCGGTTCGCTTCTCATCCCTCTCCCCGACCAACCAGTCTTTGATTAATTCATTAATTCACAAACAGAAGCTGAATCACATCTCAGCACTCGGTTGACTCAAATTGGATGCAGGGTAACAATCAGTCCCTCCCACCCCAGTCTGATCTGACAAATAAAAAATACAGCATTACTGAGTAAATAGATCTCTGTCCATTCAGCCTGATAATTTGTTGCATTTTCATGTTTTATTTATGCTCAGAGAAGCTGCCTGTTCTCGTATATCACAAACCCAATGAGGCAAGGCGGGTAGTGGTGTATTGATTTGGGTTGACTGTGCACCCCTCCACACAGCCCTACTCCTACAGCCCCTGCTACGCCCTTTGCAGTTTGTATTCGTCTCAAGCTTTTAGCCCTCTAACCCTTGTGCATTGGCTCTCATTCAGTGGTCCCCCTTCTTGGCTCACGGAAGGCCCAATCCCATTCCCATGCATTCAATATTCCCATTATAAGCTCATTAGTCTAGTCATTGTTTTGGGCTCATTAATAGGATATCCATCGCCTTAGACACCTCTGAATTACCATGTCACACTGTGGCCCCTTTCACAGCATCAACAGCGGGTGGATTTGCAGAGCTGTGTGAGCGTGTGTGTCTGTGTGCACCAAGCGATTGTGTGTGCCATGTTGACCTTGAGTTTGATGACATGCCAGCCCCTCTAGAAACCTGCTGACACACTTGATGTACGTACACAAGCACATGCGCCTACACATACACACACTGAAGTCCTACCTCCTCAGAGTCAGTTCCCCGCCCACTTGCTCCCAGAGGCTTGTCCGTCAGTGATGCAGAAGACAGTGGAGTGAGCAGGCAGGGGGGCTGGGGCTGGATCAGGGTTTTTAACATGCGAAGCAGGTCCTCCCGTGCGTACGTATTGATCCTCGGAGGGCTCCCAGGCCCCCTATTCCTTTCTTTCCCTGGCAGTGGAGGCCATTCATCACTGAGGCCATGACTGGAGAGCTCAAATAGCCGTCTCTGTCAGAAAATGGGCTGCGCCGGGCTGTGTTGTGCCACACCAAACTGGCCTCTCTCATCAGGAGGAATGAAGCCTTGACACAGTGGCTCATGGTGTGATCTGTTCCTCTCACTCACAGGAGTCATCCATAGTGTGCTGGTCAATGCACAGTCATGCCTCTATAAAGCCAAGCCTCCCTTAACTGCTCTATTGGATTGCAGTGTTCCACTCTCACCTACAATGTTTTTATCGATTTGCAGGAATAAAAAAAAAATAAATCATAAAAAGAAGATACCAAGCAAGCTGTTATGCTCTTGGTAAAAGTAACTTGTCTTGCTGACAAGAAAACAATCAAGTTTTAAATGGCGGCTCCTCTGTAGGGCCATTATTTAAATCTAAGCTCAAAGAGGAAATATGAATCTTAATATCCAGGTCATGTTTATCTCTGACATCTTTCCCCTGGCTGGTGATTTATGCGAGCCTCCTGCAGTCTCCCTTCCTTCCTGCCTCCTGCCACACCTAGGTCCTCCCCCGCACCCTCATGTTTGATTGATAGTGACTTTCGATGCCATGGGGAGATGTGCATTCCAGCTGAGCTGCTGAGGCTGGATCTCCTAAGTTTGGGCCATGACAAGGACGAACAGGGAGAAAGAAAGATGGTGGGAGGGAGCAGAATGGAGCATGGCCTCAGCGTCAGATGTATTTTAAATAACTTTGACAGAGGAGTTTGAACCATCTCTCTGGTCTGGAGCTAATCTGATGTGAGAGGATGCCACACTGAGGCTGATAGGACACAGAGATAGAGGAGGGGAGGAAAGGCAGAGGGAGAGAGAGAGGGTAATAGAGGTGCTCACTCAGCTGGTGGGAAATCTGCCCTCTTCATCTTTTCATCTCTCTAGCCTTTCTCTTTCTCACTTTGCCCCTTCCTCTGTCACCCAGTTATATCCATTTACCACCAGGCTCCAGCTTTCCTCTCCTTTCTCTTCTTTCTCTTTCACACTTTGCATCACGCTCCCTCTTGCCTCCTTCCATCTCTCTCCCTGTCGTCCCCTTCGCTCACCATCTCCCCCGCCTCGCCGCTCCCTGCTTCTGTCTTTCACAGACGATTTAGGAAGTCACAGCCTCTCCCTTCCATTTATGAAATTGCTCATATTATTTCCTGCCCCCCCCCCACCACCACCACCACCACCACCACCACCGCCACCAGTGCCCAGCTCTCTCTCATAAGTCTCAGTGGATGCATCCTCTCTCGGCAGATAGTCCCTGCACGGCCCAATCCTCCATCAAGAAAACATGCAGCTCAGTGGCCAATGCTCTGAAAAAAACAAAAAAAAATTTATCCGGAGGGGAATATTCTCAGTCAGCACAACCTAACCCCTGACACCACAACCCCGCCAAAACACTGAGTGTCCATTCTTAGTCCCCACCCATGGTCTCTTGTTTACCTCATCAGCCTCTGGCCACTGTGAAAAGGCCCATGCTGCCCCATTTTTCCCGTGGCTGTGTCTTTTTTATGGCTTACTGCTCTGAGGCCTTCGCTGTTATGAGTGTTGTGCGAGTGCTGGTGTAGTTAGAGAGATTTACAGGGCCTCCAAACATTTTTTTCACGCAGTGGTGAAGTACTGCACCTGTTTCAGGGCTTTGGAGGAGAATAGTAGCTGCAATATGGAATATTGCATTTACAGTGCATTCAGAAAGTATTCCGACCCCTTCACTGTTTTCACATTTTGTTAAGTTGCAGCTTTGTTAAAATTGTTTTAAATTAATTTTTCCCTCATCAATTTACACTCAGTACCCCAGAATAACAAGACGAAAACAGAATTTTAGAAATTTTTGCAAATTTATTAAAAAGGAAAAAGTGAAATATCACATTGTCGTAAGTATTCAGATCCTTTGCAATGACACTTGAAATTTAGCTCAGGTGCCTCCCATTTCTCTTGGTCATCTTTGAGATGTTTCTGCACCTTGACTGGAGTCCACCTGTGGTAAATTCATGTGATTGGACATGATTTGGAAAGGTACACACCTGTCTATATAAGGTCTCACAGCTGACAATGCATATCAGAGCAAAAACCGAGCCATGAGGTTGAAGGAACTGCCTGCAGAACTCAGAGACAGGATTGTGATGAGGTACAGATCTGGGGAAGGCTACAAAAAAAAATTTCTCCCATTGAAGGTTCCCAAGAGCACAGTGACTTCCATAATTCTTCAATGGAAGAAGTTTCGAACAACCAGGACTCTTCCTAGTGCTGCCTGAGCAACCGAGGGAAACTGAGCAACTGAAGTAGAAGGGCCTCGGTAAGAGAGGTGATCTAAGAGCCCGTTGGTCGCTCTGGCCGAGCGTCAGAGATCCTGTGTGGAGATGGGAGAAATTTTCCAGAAGGGCAACCATCACTGCAGCACTCCACCAATCTGGGCTTTACGACAGAGTGGCCAGACGGAAGCCTCTCCTCAGTGAGAGATTCATGAAAGCCGGCTTGGAGTTTGCAAAAGAGCAACAAAAGGACTCTCAGACTGTGAGAAACAGGATTCTGTGGTCTGTTTGGTGTTTAGTGCTAGTTCTTAGTGTCATGTCTGGAGGAAACCAGGCACCGCTCATCACCTGCCCAATACCATCCCAATGGTGAAGCATGGTAACAGCACAATCATCCTTGGGGGGGGGGGGTTTCAGTGGCAGGGACAGGGAGACTGGTCAGGGTTCAAGGGAAGCTGAACAGAGCAAAGTACAGAAATATCCTTAATGAAAATCTGGTCCAGAGCGCTCAGTGCCTCAGACTGGGCTGAAGATTCATCTTCCAACAGGAAAGACAGCCAAGACATCACAACAGTGGCTTAGGTGCAACTCTGTGAATGTCCTGAAATGGCCCAGTCAGAGCCCTGTATTGAACCCAATCCACATATCTGGAGAGACCTGAAAATGTCTGTCCACCGACGGACCCCATCCAGCCTGACAGAATTGGAGAGGATCTGCAGAGAAGAATGACAGAAATTCCTCAAATCCAGGTGTGCAAAGCTTGTTGTGTCATACCAAAGAAGACTTGAGGCTGTAATCACTGCCAAAGGTGCTTCAACTAAGTACTGAGCAAAGGGTCTGAATACTTATGTCAATGTAGTAATTCAGTTTTTCCTTTTTAATAAATGCAAAAAAAAATCTAAAATTCTATTTTCTGTTTGTCATTAAAGGCTATTGAGTGTAGACTATTGAGGGAAAAAATTAATTTAAATGATTTTAGCATAAAAGTACAACATAAAATGTGAAAAAAGTGAAGGGCTCTGAATATTTTCTGAATGCACTATAAGAAGACATTTTTGAATAACAGAGTACTCATACTTTCAACATTAGCATTATCATTAAGAATTGAGTTTCAGCCTACCTGGCAAATGTAAGTCCAATATTCACTCGTCTTTTAGCTCTGTCTTAGTCTCCACCAACTCCTGAGGAAAATAGTTGACTCTTTAGCCTGCTATATTATACACCGGTTATCTGCTAACTTTATCTGTTTGCTGTTTGGTGCTGTGCAGTAAGCATAAATTGGTTTATCAGAAACTTTATTTATTTTTTTTTTTTCCCCTATAAACAGCTGCCCACTGCTGCTGGAAATTAAGCTGATGACAGAGGTGAGACTGAACCAAAACAAAGTTGCAGGCTGTGAAATCAAGACGATGAGCCGAAAGATGCTGAAACACTGCAGAGTCTGGTGATAATACAATGTAGGTATGTGCCTGCGAGAGACCCATTTCATATTACAAATCAGTCATTTGATCCATTGGTAATGTATCAGTATTGATCAGGCCAGCTTTAATTTTTTTTTAAACTCTTATTAATTAGATGTAGTAACCCTACAATAATACAAGAAATACTACTGTGACCCTCCATTTCTTTTATCTTATTTTGTGGTCCTGTTTACTGTTGGTTACTACAAATCCTTCTGGACACTATCACAATTGATGTGTTAGCTTGCTAGCTACCAAGATAAAACATGCAAGTAAAACAGTTCTGATAGGGCTTTACTTTTGATGAAGGCTAACTTCTAGTCTTTGTGTAAGTTAGACTAAACACATCCTGAAACTACTATATTGAATATACAAAGGTGCTATTGATTACTTCTTTTTTGACTTTTGGTAAGATAGCAAATAAGAAAATATTTCAAAATGTCAGAACATCCTTTTAAAAAACAATGTTGCGTTATGAATGAAATCTGATTATTTTTAACAATGTAACCTTCATGAACTGCTACCTTATTAACAGTAATTGGGTGAAGTGAAGTGAGAGTAGTGTGCATGTAACCTCACACACTGGAAAGGCCCCCATATGAATAGTAATGCAAGGATGCGTGTGTGCCTAACCTGTGACTGTGTGCATGCAAGCACATACAAATGTGTTTTTCAAGTTCGAATGTGATGTAGACCTCAACAGACAGCGAGCCAGACAGAAGGAAGTAGGGAATGAGTGTCAAATGGTGAAAGAAAAAAAAAAATACAGGGGGACCTTAATGGTGCTTGGCTTTCTGTGGGTAAGTGAGGGATGGCAGGATAAGAGAAGGAGAGAGACTGAATGAAGGGTGTGTGCGCGTGTGTGTGAGGTGGGGGTAGAGTGTGGCCTGTCCTTGTGCCTCCTCCACTCCTCTTCTCTCAGCCTTCTCTCTCCTTTCAGCCTGTTTCTGGCTCATTACCCCCTCCGCCAGCAGACTTCTCCCTGGGCGGCAGCAAAAAGAACTGTCCTCTCTCGCTCTCATCGACAGCCGCAGCCAGGGCACTGCCCTGCCCTCCTGATATTAATCAACACACACTCCTTCAAGCTTGCGCACAGACTCTCCCCAGTGAGCTCCTCTGACGGACAGGCTGGTGGGCAGCCGTCTCTTCTCCTGGCCCTCACTTGCAAATGAGACATCCAACCTCTTAGAGAGGCAGGCGAGGGACAGGATATTAGAAAAGTTTCATTGGGAGGAAACTTTGTTTTCATTATATGGTCTTGTGTGACTGACTGTGGGAGGAGATGCTAAATGTGCTTGGTGCTGTTGGGCGGTTTTGTATTTCCCTCACATGTTGTGAGATTAATTCTAAAAATAAAACTCTTTACATCTAACAAATACCACACATTGTGCAGAGTCTGGTAACATCAATACATTGGTCAATGCTGACCTTTTTTTGGACAATGTATGATCCAAATGTTAACAAAATGGTCAAAACTTTTGATTTTGGCTTTCAAACAGGTTAGCGACAGGACGGCTAGCATGAATGTTTCTCTCTGGTTATTATTACTGAATTGTCTTTAAGTTTAGTTGAAATTACCTCATAATTAGAACCTAACCCATAAAATTTGTTTGACGCCGGAACCAATAGAGTTTCAAAATGTGATAAAGATATTTTGGCTGATATTATTTTTTTTTATTTTTTTTTACATAAATGAATAACATTAAACATTTTTAAGGAATAAGCGTCACTTAAATTAGGAACTTAAAGAATTATGATCAAGATATGTAGTGATAAATATGAAGTGGCGACACAGTTTATAAATTACTGCAAGCATATCTATTTTATTACTGTTCTGCAATTTCTTGTTATTTATCTGCATGTATCTGCGCCAAGCTAATATCAGCCAATAACACTTATGTCACATAAATAATGTTTCAAAGGCCAATAGAGAAAATACTGAACTTGTATGATGTTTTGTATATATTTTTGGCATAAAATATAAAGTATTTGCAGCTTCTGTCAATATCTATATAAGTCTTCAAACTTAGTCAGAGGGCTGGTAGAGTCAGCTGACTTGCTCTGTAGTGTGTTTATTACACTATCGTCTTTTGCCTGAAGATATCCCAGAGCTCCAGCTCCTCCCTGTCTTACCCTCTTTGCCCTTTCTTAAAACCTGTGTCCGCTGACAGTCTGCCAGGTGTGCCAATACCCGGGAGACATGCCCAGTGTCAACGAGCAAAGCGGGCTCCCATTGGCGGTGAAGAGAGACGAGATGCCAGCTCGGCCACAGAATAACTTTAGGGGGTGATGGAGAGGATCCCTGATGGTGGTATGTGTGACATTAGCTGGCTGCCTTCCCTCTCCTCTCTGCGAAGCTGGCGGCCCCAACTTTGCCTTCACATGCTGACTGGGTATGTGACCCGGTGTCCAAGTGACACATTTGCTGGCAGGGAGTCAGAATATGAAATGATTGTATTATTCACGTCCTACCTTTGACATTGCCTGTTAGCTGTGCAGCAGGCAGCACAGATAGACCTACAATCTGGCAGTACTGTCCACCTGAAGTAGTGTGTCTAAACATCAAGTGAAGAGAATTCCAGGAAGTCCGGTTTTGGCCCGCGCATGTCTCTCGTTTGTGTTGTTATACAGGATTATTCAAAACAATGAGTATCCAGTGAGTCTCTCTTCTGGTTTGACGCTGTGCTAATAGCTTAGCTGCCACTATTGTGGCGCTGTCTCCTGGGTATTCCTCAAGTCTTCCTGCTCTGATGAGAGCAGCTGGACACTGGGGAGTCTTCGCCTCCTTTTTCAGAGAGACTATGCAATTTAAACCTGCCTCGGGCATGTAGATATTACTCCCCGGTGAGATGGCTGAAAATTAATGGAAATTGTTTTAGAGGGATCATTATTAACATTCTCCTTTGGATGCCCTTTTGTCATCTCAGCCTGTCACCTCTCCTGTTTTATTCTCACGCTAATTTATGCAGGCGTTGACATTCCTGTCGCTTTGTGAATATGCTGGAAAATGCGAATAATCAGACTAATAATTAGTAATTGCTCCATCACTTCAGTGGGCAGATATTTTGGCATTAGAAGAATATTAATCATGCATTTATTATCTTATTTAGCTGTTGTTTTCCCTCTTATTTTCACTGTCATCATTTCTATATTTTAGCATCCAGGATGTGATGCTTAGGATTGTCTGTTAAAGGCTGCGGGCACCATGAGTGCACAGGGACGAAGGTATTACAGTTTTTCTCCTCATGTCTTTCCCCTGGTTAAGAAGAGTTGATTGTAGTGTAGTATAGCATAGCAGAGTCGCTCATCTCTGGAACCAGGAATCACATTCCCTCATACGTACGACTCAATTTCACACCCGAGGCTGGATTAAGAGGACTCTTCGCTCAGGGCCTGCGCAGGAAAAAGGGTAAATATCACCCTTGTTCCTGGTGCCGGAAAATCCCCTATTTAAATGGGGAGTAATATAAGTGACATTTTCCAGTTCATTATGCAATCCCCTGACCTTCACGATGTACGACTTGGATACTTCTCTGGCAACAGGCGAGGCAGAGTTTTTCATAATGGGAGGTGTTTGACCTTGTCATGAACTAAGGGGAGGTCAGGGATGAAGGAGGCCGTAATCTGCCCAAGCGAGATGGGACTCAGTGGAGGAACACCTACGACAATGACTAAGACCACCATAACACACAGCAGTAAAAATGGCATTGTGTCAGATCTGTAGTAACTAAAAACTTGAAAATCTAACAGGTTCTTGACAGAAGTGAGTAAATAATCCATTTGTGTGTTTTGGAAAGCGATAACGCCTTTGATACATTATGTAAATTTCTGATCTGCAGGGATAATCTATAGCTGTCGAATGTGTATTACATCATCTGGTCTTCAGATTTGTGTTTATCTCTGTTTGTGGCCAAACTGCTGAAGCTTATCACAGATGGATTCAACTAATCTTCAACTGGCTCTTTGCCTTTATGTCCAACTGTACTTTAAAGACTCCTCAGGCTTCCAGATAAATCCATCGCTCTCAGTCACCAAACGTAATAGAAAGTAATCATATCGGGAGTCTTTCACGGATTAGGCTGTTTTGAATGTGACTTATAATCTCTTCCATTTGTGTGAACTACAATGATGTGCACTGGGCGCCTGGCAGAGATAATCTTATTACCCAGTTGGCTTTTGTTTTCTACTGCCTTGCTTTTATTCTTTATTAAAACATTTTGCTGCATTAAACATGCTAATTTGTGGCTGGGCATAATTGGGGTCTTGCTTTAAAAACCTCTCCCCTGTTTGGTAGAAGATTAGGAATTTCATCTTCAGGATTATGTATAGAGTACAGTGAAAGCCCATGAAATAGTCTTGCTTTCCATTATGTTTAAAGCCACTCAAGCTTATTAATGTGAAAGGAAAATGTATTATTCGCTACAAAACGCTATTGTCACATGACAAAAAGATGTCAGATGGCAGCTATTTTGATTGATGGGATTGTTTGGCTGATTAGTCAGTCAGTATGCCTCCGGGATGAAATTAATCAAACCAATCAGCTTTCAAACAGACAGAAAAATCCTGGTAAGTCTAGTACAGTGTATTTTCAGGATTGTTAGAAATAGCCCAACGTTCGCTGTCAGAGCTGCAACAGCAAAGCTGTCAAATCTTCCATACTACTATAATCAGAAAAGGAACAGCAGCAAACCTAGCTTTGGACACCAGAAGGAAGAATGTGAGGCGGATAAAACCCAGCAACTCACTCAGGAATCCTCATTGATCATTGGTGGCTTTTTGTTAGACTCAGATGTGGAGAGATCAGAGCTTCAATCTTACTATGAAATGATATCTCACAATGTGAAATGATTCCCAGATCTGCTAAAAAAAAAAAAAAAAAAATGTCAAAGAAAGTGCAAAGAGAATATTCAGGTGTCAGTATTTCTGCCTCGTTCACCTAGGGGTCTAATAAGTGATCACACAGAAAAACAGGGAATCTCTCCCCCATAATGGTGAGCAACTTTTGATTTTGTGTCAAAACATATTTAAAATTTGAACAGTGCCGTCATTCCTGTGGTGTGCCGCTCTCTCCATGGGGCTTGTCACAGGAGGCGTCACGGCACGCAGCTCCAATACACGAGGCTCCTTTCATTTTCCTGTCTGACATGTTAAGTGTGATGGTACAAAGAGGTTCCATTTTAATTGTTTGGACAGATCACTCAAGGGAGAGCGGCTTTGATTTTGGGTGTTGACAGAATAGGCACAGGCTGGCTTAGTTGCTTTGGTGTCTGTCTTGCCGATCTGGCACTGCACTGTATTGATCGTGATAGGCTGTTTACCTCAGTCCGCACTTAAACTAAAGGCCAAGCTTTGTCGAACCTTTCACAGTAGCTATTGTTGGGGGAATTAGGTTACTAGAAAGTGCTATGATGCAGAGATGACTTGTTATTGCTCCACCATTTGGAATTTGTACGAGAATATCAATTCAGTCAGATCTTGACTGTCAATCAATTTTTATTGGATAATCTTTCAGGTAGCTATGAGGAAAGCTATGCAGCAAGCTTAGTGACAAACAAGCCACTGATCTATAAGCATGGGTCTACTGTATGTGTAATATCTGTATTAAATAAGACGAATGGGCACTTGAGCTGTACCGTGGAGGCACTTTATGAAATGCGGGTATACTTCGATGAAGCCTAGTGAGCGGTGAGAAATCACCTGTTGATGGCCCATAATATTATAGAACATTCCTTTTGAATGGGCAGGAACCATAATGTCACACACTCCATTAATATTCTCCTGCTGTGCCCACATCTTGGCTTTCTGCTCTGGGGAAACGATGAAGGTGACGGACGATGGGGCGATGACACAAGAAAACAACTACCCTACCTCCCATCTTCTCATCGCCACCCCTCCCCAACCCCCTTTTTATTCACCTACCCTCAACCCTTCAACACAACAGCCACAAATTACCCACTTTGCTCGCAATATTATCAGGGCTGATCTTTGGTGTCCATAATTAGAGTCTTAGTGTTGTCTAGCCTCCATTAGACTAACAATAGAGCCTTGGAACAAGGCTACTTTGGGCAAATAACATGTTGAGAACACTTGACTTTTGTGATGAGATAGTGAAAAGCATCTGAGGCCATCACTGATCCAAACAGCCTCGAATAGTTGTGTGGTGTCTGGCTCTGTGAAAGCCGTGGATAGGCAGACTGTGGAATCATCTTCATTGCAGAAAAATCCCATATACACGGCAGAGATGCATAGGATGCAATCACAAGCAGAAACACAGACACACACGTCTTCATGCTCAGATGCTGACAGTATTTTCCCTCTCTGTGCCCGTATTCCTTTGACAGAGACACAAATACAAATATCATCACACTTCACGCTGCAGCCTAGTGGAGCTTGTATTTCAATCACACAGCGTTAGATAGCTTGCTGCTGAGTTTCCTTCCAGGCTACGGAGAGAGAGAGAGCGCTCTCTGTATTCCGAGCCCATGCCCCGTTTGATCTCCGTCATCGCCCCTCTAAGACATCATTGTGTAACACTGTAAAAGCGGACGGCTTCATGGAGCGAAGGAAATATCAAGGAAGTTATCCATAAATATTAGATAATATCAAAACAGCCGGTTGCTCTCATACTCTAAGCTCCTGGGTCAAGCCATCCACATCCCTTTGATATTTCTTCTTCCACTCAGGCTGAGCAGGGAGGATTGAGCATGCATTGAAATTGAAGCCCTCCCTTTAAAGAGCTGGAAAACAGGAAAATAGGGAAAAAAAACTTGTACAGTCCAATTCTATTACTAATAAGCCACTAATAAAGCACAAATCTTCTGTTTTGTTTCATTTCTGATCAACACTTTTCATTATTCATAATTCTCTTGTTTTGATTACTGTCCCTAACGCACAGCGTGCCGAACCTGAGGAGATTAATAGGCAGCATTCTCCAAACTCTTCCTCCTCTCCTCCGGAACTGACACAAATTGGTGAAATATCACTTTGATCATGCCTCCTGAACAACAAACAAAACACAAACCTAATTAGCCTAATTCAAGATCGTTCCAAATGCCTCTGTTTGTTATGAAAGCCTTCCTTCTCAGTGCCGCTGTTAAAGATAAAACTAAGTTGGACAAGCATCAGTGTTTTACCTCTGTGTATTTGCCTGTGTGTGTGTGTGTGTGTGTGTGTGTGTGTGTTCGTGATGATGCGGGTTAACTAAGAAAATGAGTCCAGAAATGTGTCATTTGACCTTTGACCTTACAATTGACGGAAGGCACCGGGCACCAGTCGCTCCGACGCATCAGTCCTCTTGCCTCACTCACACCAGAAAGGAGAGCAAAGCAAACCTGCTTTAAACAGACTTGTAAACTGCATTTTTCGATGTGGGAAAGCTCGCTGAGCTGCCTCCTTTGCTGATGTTGCTTATCCCATCTGGGTAGAAATGTCAAGTGGCAGGGCAATCAGCATGCCGTCTAATTTGTTGCACCACAGTTTTTTTCAATCCCAGTAAAAATGGGTTTAGGATCTGCAAATATACTTACTAAAAGTTGGGTAAATAGTATCATTGGGTTGGTGTTTTGCACATCTTACTGAGTTTTTATTATAGACTTGGTGATCCAATAGTAGGCTTTCATATAAATTCATGAATATGCTAAGTCCACCATGAAATAAGCAAAGTGCTCATCTTTTGCTGCCGGTGCCTCTAATTTGCTGTAAAAGTTGACGCATCGCATCGCCGTCTGTTTGAGAGTAGGGATTTTTCCAAGGGCAGCAATGCACCAAAGCCATACAGCATTTGAAGTGTTCACTTACTGCAAGCAGCATGAAGTCTACCTTGCAATGCTAGCGGATTAGCTCACGTTGCCTCGCTAACATATGCAATGACTGCCGGCGAGCTCTTCCCCATTAGGTTGGCACATCAAAGGCGGCGGGAGAAGTTCTTCACAGGCAGTTAAAAGTGGGCTCAGTGTGGATCTTGTAAATACCGTCTTTGAGTCTGTGCCTCTCGGGGGACACTTCACACACTCCTCCAGTCAGGAGAAGGGAGGGAGGGAAGGAGAGGAGCAGTGACGGGGGTGGGAGGAGGGGATGGAGGTATGGGGGGTTGGGGGTGTGGGGGGGGTGGGGGTTCTGAGAGCCCAGTCCCCTGTCACCATCAGGATAGGATCTGTGTGGATGAAGAAAAATCACTCTCCGCTACTCTCCTCTCCCTGTCTGTATCTCGCTCTCATCCTCTTCCTCCTCTTCACACTTCACATGATAGCTGACAGTGAAAGTAGAGCATAGCTGTTTTCCGTTTTCTTTTGAGTCATGTTTTTCATAACACATAAATAGAGCATGCGGCATCCTGGGAATTCTGTGATTCTGTGTTTCAGTATATAGGCAGACACAATAGCATCCACTCTTCTCAAGTGTTGTTGAAAAACATTTTATCCATCATAGCCGTTTGTAGAGCTGTGGTGAGGCCTTCAACTCCGCAAGGAGTAGAAAGGAATAAGAGATCTGTTTTGTTACCAGCCACATGAATACACACACACACACATGTATTTGTACGCTTCCAAGCCCATCGTTGCCTGGTTTTGCAGACTGATCAATGCAAATGCTGTTATTTACCCAAGCCTGAAATGAAAAGACTATGGATCAATTTGATGCACTTCCATAGGGTGTTCTCACAATAGCTGGCTGGCTTTTTGTCTCAGCTACACCCGCCTCTTTCTACTCCTTAGCCATCCACCCCTCATCTTAAACAAGACTGCCACCCCTTCGCATCACTAATGCAAAATAATGCTGTCTCTCATGTACACAAACCATCATCTATTTATTCTCTCTCTGCCCGCTCTTTTTCTTTCAAACGCACCCACAGTGTGACACCGGGGCTGCATCCATCTGAGCTGGGTGTGTGTATCTGGATGTGCATGTGTGTGTTTTGGGCTGACCCACTTTCTGTGCTTGGCCAGGCTTGTGCTTGTGCTGCTGCCGCTGTCTGCTGTGCTGTGCTGTGCTGTTCTTTGCTGCGCTGCTAGGGGGAGATCCCTGCAGACTCCCCCAGAACAGACTCCAGCTCTCTTCCTGACAGGCACTCACCGTGGTATGTTATCCCCTTGCGGACTGGAGACCTCTGCCTCTCTGTCAGTGTGTGTATGTGTGTGTGCGTGTGTGTTCAAGATACACCTTGATGCAGACGCACTCACGAATACACGCAAAAACGCATGCACGGGGGCGGCAGGCTGTAACTGTATCGTTGCCAACATGCGCACACACTCGCGCGCACACTCGCACACATATTCAAAGCACATACTATCCCAGATCTGTATACTTTTAATTCCATCCACCCTCCTACGGCTCCTCCTCCTCTCTTCCCCGTGTTTGTCTGGAGTTATTGTTTCAATCTTGCTGCATCAGGGGGCCCCTGAAGGTTATAAATTAAACATAAATGCAAATGCGCTGAGCCATTGCCCTCCTCCACCTCCCTCCTCCCCCACACACACACACACACACCCATCGTCGCCATTCAAACAGATCAGTGTGTCTGCGAATTAATAGGAGAACAGTGGGCTTTTTTTAATGAGCGAGAGAGGGAAATTAGAGTTGCAAAGCCACAGCGCGGCACACCCAGAGCTGCAGCCGAGGCAACGGCTTGAAAAGCCGGGCGCCATCATAGAATATGCTAATGCCCGACGTCCCCTCACTGTCAGCCTTAGTGTTGCTCTAGATGAGATCAGAGCTGAGGCTTTGATGTGGGATGCTGATGGGAGCCAGAATCGTCATGTGCACAAAGTACAGAGAGCAGGAAGGGTGTGGATGAGGCTTGTTCTAATCAGAAAAGGTGCACAATCAGTGATGATGACAATTAACAGCAGGCACTTTCTGTCACCTATACATTTTCTCTCTCACACACTCGCAGAGGATGTAAATGTGATGTCTTCTCAGGTTGTCCTATAGATAAACAGCCATCTGGTCGTGTTGATGCTGTGGGCTGGGCCTGAGCATACTAAATGGTGAACACCATGGAGACTTTTTAGTTGGACCATAACAACGTTATGGCTTTTATTCTCTGCCATATGGACTCATAAAGGGAAACGGGAGGGAAAGGTTTCTGGGGATGTCACTTGCTTTTATTTGTCTCCAACCAGTGAGCTTCCATTTGGAAAAATTGGATTAAGCCTCTCGCTGTCATGTGATGATGTGAATTTGTAATTTTTTTACCATGTGAAATGAGGGGGAAGAAAAATCTCAAATTTATTCTATGACATTTATTTGTGTTCAGTACTGTAGTACTGGAACACAAGGTGTGTTTCTGTTTTTATTTTTTTTTTCTATGCATTTTCCTTTTTTTTTTTTTTTTTTAAGCTCTAGCTTGTACTAACAATGTATCTCCAGCAGGGGTCTTCCCACGGTCATGGACATGGCTTCATAGTGAATTCTCTTCCACTATACACAAAGTGTAAGGCAGAGTGAATTGTACCTCCTTGTTTTGAAGCATACGTGACCTAAAGCAACATTTAGGTGATAAAGAATAATGCCATCACTACCCCGTGTAGTCATTAGCATTACTATAGCCATCATTGCCTCCTCCACTGGCATCATCAGCATCATCTTCCTCACGTGTTCCCACCGCCAGTCGTCATCATCATTACCATGGCCATCCTCAGCACAACTCTCATCCCCAAATGCTTCTCTTCCCACCCCTCCACCCTTCCACCCTTCTTTCATCCGCAGCTCCTTCTGTTGATCAAATGCATCTGATCTCATCAAAGCGGACCCTCTGCTCATTCAAGTCCCAACAGACACCCCGGCTTCTTTACTAAGCACTATTTTACATTCATGTTTGAATACCGCTGATGGGAGAGCATATCTTGTAGACTTTGGTTTTGTGTGTTCCTACACTGCAGCCTGGGGTTGATTTTTTTTTTTTTTTTTCTTTCCTTTTTTTTCCCCCATTTCATTGTCATTATCACTTCAGACAAGTTTGTCACTGACAAAGTAAATGGAAGGGAGGAAATTAAAAAATGTAGCCTTTTAAGACCCTAATGAAGAATTGCTTTAATATTCATATTACATTCCTATGGAGACTTGCAATGAGTTTATACTGACCTAATCGTACCGAATGGTCATTTTTATCTACCAAACCAAATAGTTTGAGAAATATTATATAGTTTATACTTTGAGATATTCCCATGATTTTCCTCTTATTACAGGATTGCTATGCTTCTATGTTGAAGTGGAACATTATTCTTTTTCTGTCTGAAAAGAAGTGATTGGTAGTGGATGAACTCCTGTGGTATAGATATTACAACATTACAGCTGCTATAAAGTGTGATTACGTTCTTATTTCGATAGCAACATTATTGCGCACAGCTTGGGGTTGCGTGTCCAACTCCTGTCAGCTGCAGAGAACTGGCTTGAGCCGAGGGACAGAGATGGTGGGGAGAGGGAAAATCAGATCTGGATAATTGCTTAGAAGCTCGCTCGGGCAAAGTCAACAGCTTCTGCTGCGTTTATTTGAAGATTTTTTTTTGCGGAGCGCAGGAGTAGCGTCCGTGCGTAATAAGGAAATGCACGATTGATCCGGTCGTTGAGTGTTTAAAAATAAAGTGTGCACCTTAAACTCAAGCGAAGGAGTCATTCCTTGAGCGTCGGGCATGCAAGTATTGAACGAAACCTTGATATTATAGTGAAATAAGGAAATGTATGTCATGTTAAAATACTGCCATATCAGTGTATCCTTTTTTATTGTAAAATCAACCGGCAAAGCATCGTAAAAAAAAAAAAAAAAAAAACCAGAAACAAAATGCAGCGTGCGTAATGACTCGCTACTCCAGTCCGGATTTTCCATGTGAGGCGCGCCGGAGCCCTGGAGGTGGATAAGCTGGTAGAGCCCGCTCTCTCTCATGCCATGCTGGGCCACAAGGGCTCCGGGAGACGCTGCAACATATTACCGAGAACCGGGATGGAGGAGAGGCGGAGGGGGGAAGGCAAAAAAGTTTCGTTTAAACCTGGCAGAGAAACTTTCAACATGAAGCCTCACTGACGCACCGTTTCACCGCCACCACAGCCACACCAGCGCTAGAACAAAGCTTGCTTTTCCACTGATTATATTTTTCACCTCCCAGCTTGCGTTTTTTTCTTCCCCTCTTGTATTAATTTCTGTGTGCAAGGCTGGTCGGGGCTTGCTGTCACTGCGCGCTGAGATGTTGGAGTGACCATGGCTGCGCAAGTGGCATCGGCTCCGACCAGAACTAATAACAAAAATAAGAAATTATCCAGTGGTTTGGGTCCGGAGCTCAATTCGGGTAAATCCGGAGGAGGCGGAGGAGGAGGGACCATACAGCGAACTGGACCGATGCTGGGTGCCGGAGATGGGACTCTGAATAATGTAGACCATCACCGCCGAAACGAGCTCAACATGGTCCATTCAACTTCCACGACTCACAACGCTCCGGACGGCCACGACAAGGATGGGAATAACCTTACGTCCGCCTCGGCGTCGACTAATTCAACCACTTCCTCGATGGAGACGGGTTTGATCGCGAACCACAAGCTGAAATGTGTGGGGAGCGGAGATCCCCCTCAGTCCCAACCGCTGCCGCAGCAGCAGCAGCAGCAGCCGCCGCCGCCGCCGCCGCAATTCGGCCAGTTTGCGTCACATCAGCAGCGACAGATCCAAAGTAATAACACCGCCAATAACAACGGCCAGGGGCCCCGTGGGGACAGAGGTATGGATCACCAACACCACGGTGGCAAAGAGAACCTGTTGGGGAGCCAGGGGGAGCCGCAGCAGCAGCACATGCCAGCGAAAGGTGAGGGGGACCTCACCTGTAAACCCGCCGAGAGGATGACTAGCACCAGGTATGAACACTCTAACTTAGGGCCAACTAGCAACAACTCTGAGTTTAATAACAACTATTACACTCCAAGGCCCTGTTATGAGCAACATGGCGGACAGCAGCAGCAAAGCAGTGGGATGGGGATAACGCGCTCCTCGGCGCATAACAGCATGGAGAACTCCCACGAAGCAGGGTTCCACAACAGCCAGTACAACCAGTACCCGGCGTACCGGGCGGGCTACGGCGGCGCGGCCTACGGGATGATGGCCCCCTCTGGATGCCGGCAACCTGGGAACATGATGATGGGCAGCAACTCCTCAACAAGCCACGGCAAGTCTCCCCTGGGAGCCGGCTCGGGTGGCTTCCAGAGGTTTCCGGTGCAAACTCAGCAGCAGCAGCAGCAGCAGCAGCAGCAGCATCCCTCGGGGGCAACCCCGACCCTCAACCAGCTGCTGACGTCCCCCAGCCCGATGATGCGGGGCTACGGCGGTGCCTATCAAGACTACAGCGGCCCCACGGCGCAGCAGCAAGCCGGTATGGGCCTGGGGAAAGACGTGGGCCCCCAGTACGGAGCCGCCTCGGCTCACGGCTGGGGGGGGCAGCAGAGAAACCACCCTCATTCAATGAGCCCAGGCAACGGAGGACAAGGCCTCGGCAGGACGCAGGTGAGTTTTGGGAACTTCAGCAAGGCGCTTAGGTGTGCATCGGTGAACTTGAGTTTCCCAGCCACTGTCTGTCACTCATAATTACCAGGTGTGTGTGTGTGTGTGTGTGTGTGTGTGTGTGTGTGTGTGTGTGTGTGTGTGTGTGTCGACCACAAATACAATCTGCGTGCCTCAAACAAGGTACAGTATGTGCTGAAGTTTGTAAGTGAATTATACGAAAATAACATGGGTTATTTATATCGAGGAGGAAAAGCCGTCACTTGTTCCTAATTGTGACTTATGTAAACGTGTCAAACATTCGCCCGGCATGAGCTTTGGTGTGACAGAAGAAGGGGAGAAACCCCCACATTTGGTTCTAGAAAAGCGGCATCGCTGATGAGGCGATTCGAATCAGCCTAAAATGATTCAAAGGCTGCAGCAGAGGGTGTGTTTCTGTCACATTTCAAAAGTTCACGTTCCAGCTGTGTGTTCTCCGTGTTGTTTCATTTTGTGGTATTAGGAGATTTCAAAAAACAAACAAACAAAAAAACAAGTCGTGTCGGGCAGATTCACCTCTCTGCCGACGTGGTGTCAGACACGTTGCGAAACGCCCAGTTTACGCGACGTGCTGTACTCGAGGGCGCTCGTCGAACAAAGTCAAATATTCCGATCGGAAACGCGCACGACACGGTCGCGAGGAACGCCGGCGTTCCGTGACACTTCCAGTCCGACCGACTTTATTCGCCGGTTGGAGAGGCGGGACGCCGCGGCCCGTGCGGCGACCCCGCGTCGCCCCCCGGCGCGCTCCGTGTCGAGCCGGAGCGCCTCTGCGCGCCTCGCTTATCTCCCATGCAGCTCTGTTTCGGAATTCGAATAGTGGAGGTAAAGTGGCTAAAAGCTCTCCGCACTCCTGGCTCGCAGTTGACACCCAGTCTGCCATCTGATTGGCTCCCCGTGGCCCCGCTGGGGAGACTGCACTTAGAGAGAGAGAAAAAAAAAAGGAGGATTCTTGCAGGGATCTTTGGCCACGGCGCTGTTGTGATGCTGCATTGGCATCTTAGGGGAATACTCCAGACTTGGAGGCCGTCCAACGCAATAATTGAAGTTTTATGAAGATTTAGGCCGCTCCTGATAATTATCCTCATGATTTTCCACACAGAACAGACACGGAGAAACACTGCAGTGTCAGCCCTCAGTGAAAAATACACCATGTCTTTCCATGTTGAGTTAAGGTCTTGGATGACTTGTTAAATGGTGGGAACTGTCCAGCTTTGTTTTGTTCTGCTTGATGTAAATCCAGAATGTATAGGATCATGGGTTTTACATAGGATGTTATTGTATTATAAAACTTTGCGCTTTAACATTTTTGAAATATAAGAAAAGACTCCGTTTTTGCGGAGCCACAGTTTTATATACGAACCCCTCAGGCGGACTTTTACTGTTGGGCACTGCAGCAACTAGGGTTGAATGCCTTGCTCGAGGGCACTCGAGCTTTAAATGTGGAGAAAAGGAAGCAAGTGTTGCTCATTATTCGACTATTCTTCCCTAGGTTTTTTTTTGGGGGGGGGCGTTCAAGGGTCCCTGGTTGTCCTTTAACCCTGTGCTGAATTACTTCTAGTGTCAGTAGTGTGCCGATCTGCGGCCAGGGGCTGCCAGTTGAGAACTCTGAACCCAAAACACCACAGTGTTTCTCCAGAAGAGGCATTATTCCCCAGTCGTTTTTGATGCCCCTAAATTATGCGCACTGCCGGATGGCACATCTGGACGACCGGGGGGCTAGGTGGTTGGGCGTCGCTTGCACGGTCTGCCTCGCGCAAAACGAAAGCAGTTCATTAGCCTGCATTGTTTCAATCAAAGGCAATTTGCGTTGTATGCCGGGGAAATGAAGTGAGTGTTTCAGCGTGGGAGGGCTGTTGTGGTATTGATCGTAGCGAATTATGGGCCGATAAGATGGTCAGCAGAAACCTACAGTATCAGTGATTGTGTGTATTGGGTATTAAATATACATGGATCAAAGTCATTTTGATGAATCTCACATGGCACATTAGTCAAAGCATACAGTTATATGTGCCTTATTCTAACCTGCTCATATTATTCCGACAAACCAGCCCCTTAAACAAATCTTATATGAAAGATTTTATGCTGCAAATGTTTTTTTGTTTTTCAGTTTTCCACTTTAGAAGTAAGTGCATGTGCTACTGTGTTGTTTTTTTGTTTTTTGTTGTTTTTTTTTTTGACTCTGCCAACATTTCAGCAGCAGTATATTCATGCTACAAAAGCCCTATGTTTAATTCATATTTGGAGCGGCAGCACCGCTCTCCCGTGCACTGACAGGCTGTGCGAGAAAGGCGAGCGGTGTAGTGCATAATACTGCCTCCAAATTGGCCCCGTGATATGACTGCGCTTCACTTCAGAGTGCATTTGGTCGGAGCACGCCTCTGTCACCTGTTGGCACAGTTTCCCCTCTTTCAAATTCAATTTCCCTCCCCACTGCCTCTCTTCAGGAGCAAGTTGTGAGCGAAACGAGTGCACCTCATTTACACCGCTTTCTCCCCCACCTCACGCTCACTTGTCTGGCCACTCACCAAAATGAAGACAAGCCCCACCACTGTGTGTGTGTGTGTGTGTGTGTGTGTGTGTGTGTGTGTGTTGTGTATGTGTGCGCACACATCAGAGATACATGAGATATGTTATTTAGAGGTGTGTGTTGAATCTGCTCTCTCATCACAATAACACTGTCCTAGTTTTTCAAATTGCCATGTCCTATTTGACTGAGGGAAAACAGAACAATATGCAGTGTTCAGTTTGCGACCTTCTGCCTGAGTGTTTGTCTGAACTTCAGCTGCTTTGAATCAATGTGTGTGTTTTTTCCCTCCTCATGTACCGCGTGCACCTATAGCGGTAATATAACAGCATATGTGCAATCCTAATGACTTATTTAAGTTTATAGCGTAAATAAAACAGCATTTTCTGTCTCATCTTATACGTGTAACAAGGATCCATCTGTTATCCACTAATCAGAACACACACAATACAGAGAACAATAAAAGTAATTAGTAGATAATAATGAGGGCTTAGGAAGTTGGAAATAGTATTGTTGCTTGGATAATTACAGCAGCAACTCATTTAAAATCTGACCTAATAAAACAAAAATGAATGGATATCTACAGTTTCTACTAATTTATCACTATTATGCTCAGTGTTTTGCCATTTTTTTTTGTGTTTGTTTTTTTGAATTGAAATCAAAGCCCGGTAGTTCTACATATCAAAGACTCGGCCCAATCCCATCCTTGGTAATGTGCTTACCTTGAAATGATCCCTGCTCGCAGAGCTCTCCAGTGCACACTGTTTACATTTCTCTCTTATGAATTATTAGTGTGATACGAACAAAGACTTTATAATGGGAGCTATGCATCAATGTCACATTGTATTATGCGGCTATCTCAGGGAGCCTTGTGCATAGTGATGGGCCTGACTGTGGCTGCTGGAATTTAATTCATGGTACATGTTCTGCATCGGACGGAGAGCTCGTGGGGTCTGGCTAGGAAGTGGACGCGCTGGTGTGCGTGTCTTTTTGGGTGCTTCTTTTTATTTTGGGTGTGTGTTTAAAATGTGTGTCGTTGGGCGTGTGTCTCTTCTCTCTGTATCTCTGTCTGTGTGTGTACAGGCAGGAGCAGGCTAAAGCCCCTTCGTCAGCACTAAGCAATCCAACCTCAACCACGCCCCTCTCGCAACGTGCCTCTCTCTCTCTCTCTCTCTCTCTCTCTCTGTCTCCTGCTCTCTGCCCCCTCCCGTCAGTCATTTCCTTATGTTGTTTTGTTTACATCTCTGTCTTGGCCAGCCAGCACAGTGCTGATTAGCACCACTAGAGTGAAATTTTAATTTGCTCTGTTGTGTCCGATAAGGACCCCGCGCAGCGTTTTTCATCTTCCTTGGATGAAACACAGAGCTTGCTCAGGTAATTGGCAGGCCGGGGTTATCCCTGGTCTGCATATGGTTTCCACAAAACACCATTTAATTCTGATTTTAAAAAATTATATTGGAAAAAAAACCAAAAAAAAACTGGCCAGTTGCATCACTGGACATAAGCTTGAGTATTATTACCTGGCTAATAAAATAATTGTGATTTTTCTGCCTGGCACCATTGTGCACTCACAACATCCCCTGGAGCCAAAGGTTGATGTGTAAACACCCTGAAGAAAGGATTTAATTACTGGCTGCAGGAATTGATTTGGTGTCAGCTGTTTCCCAGCTCTGTTTTATCCGAACTATTGGTGTCAGGAGGGAGCAGAAAAATCAAAACCAAAGCAATTTTGGGAAGAAAGTTAATTGTCCATATGGGAGAATTTGACTTTTCCATGTGGATGAGGTGGTCCAAGGCCTTTTGGATTTGATTTGTACTTTCAATTTCATTTCTCAACTTTATTTAGTCAATTTTAGCAGTGGCGGATTTTACTCAGGAGGACCGTCCATCCCGAGCCGTCCTCTTTCATTGTGGGATTTGTAGGATTTATCACAGGTCTGGTATAGGGTCAGATGCAGCTATAGTTGAGTTCTGGATACAGCACCCAACAACTATTGCCAACACTTTTTCGTTCTTTTATAGCCATGTGTCCATCAAAAACCAAAAAAACTTTAAAGATGCCATAGCAAATAAATTGAAAATGAGTGTTAGCTCTCCTCCGTATCAGCTGACTTAAACTGAATAAACATGCTATTTTAATTTTATTTACTGACTCACCCACCAGCAAAAATGAAGTTCTTCAACGACTCAATAGTATTGGGCATATTGTTATTGTTCTTAAACGCCAGCTTATACTGACTGTATTCATGTAGCCTGAACACTAAAACAAAGAAAAGTACTTGTCAGTGTTACAACGACCATGTAATCACAAATTCTACATGGGCACAATAGCTTTATATGCCATCATTATAAATTCAACAAATGCACTTCCCCTGCTTTTTAATTTATCAGAAAAAGGAAAAAAAAAAAACTTTGACTGTAAGAAAGTGTTAATTCATTAGTTGCATATCTTTTTTGCAATGATTTAATTGAATCTTCATTTGTCTTTTCTATCTCAATAGGTCGTGATTTGACTATACTTGTACTTGCTTAGAGACTCAGTTGCTGTCTTGTCTGTGTGAGCAGAGACAGAGAGAGTATAGGAAGGCCAGAGATGTAGAAATGTAGGCGATATTTGAAGTGAGTCACATGGAGGGCTGCTGACTTCTCAGGAATGGGCTTGGCCGAGTTCACAGAGAGAGAGAGAGAGAGAGAGAGAGTAAGAGAGGGAGAGAATCAGTATCTGAACTCTGGCAAATGTCAGCATAGTTAAAATCCTCTCCCTCTGGATCCCACCCCGCTTCAGCCTTGTGAACGATGCGGGGAAAAAGAAGTATTTATGAGTTGTAGTCCTCACACACAGACACACATACGCACGAATATATTGGGTTTCCGCACTCGAGTAGTGTGTGTGTGCGGCTGGCAGGGCGCCAGAGCTCAGGGGGGTGGGTGCTGCGGTTAAGCCCCAGACCCCCCCCCCTCCATAGCCACCACCCTGACCTTCACATATGCTAATTAGCCACGTGTAGCTGCTGAATGGAGGGACCCCTTCCTCCTCCTCCATCCCAGAGGAGGGGTGATCTTTCTTTCTTTCTTTCTTGTGTATTTGCTAAGTAAATGTACGGCAGTTAACTATGTACTTACTAAACAGATGGTCCTCTGTACATATCGTTTTCACTTTCGATGCCATCCCTTTTTGTTGTCTGTGTTTTCTTTTTAAACACAGTCTCTCCTCTTTAATCTGCCTCTCTGTCCCTGGCTCTCAGTAGCTAGCTAGGTCTCCCATGGGATCAGCAGTCAGTTCAGAGGTATTTAGACAGCCAACGTATCCTATGGAATATTTATAAATTATACTGAAGAGATCTGTGGGCCCCTGCTAAAAAACTGTCCTGCTTACAGTAACTGCCGCTTTCCCATCCCTTGTATCCTCTCTGGCCAGCAGTAGAGGAAATGGGAAACAAACGGGTCAGTCCCTGCAGAAATGAGCAATTTTGTAATTGCAGCAATTAATTCCAATTCAAAGACACGGCATGACATTTTTAAGATCCAACCAAACTCTGCATCGCTTTCCTCTTTGTATAATAGAACTAATGGTTCCACAGTTAAGCTATACAAAAGCGAAGAGAGGAGGATAATTGGCAGATTACCTTGGGAGTTTTTATTTATAAGAATTCAGAAGATTTTTTTCGCTGCACAATATTTTCAATAAGACCGTGTTTTATTATATATTATTAGAATTTCTGCTTACGTTGAGCAAAAACAACTAATAGCATTTTTGGTCACATTAGTGATAAAAATGTAAATGCATGCTCACATAGAGGCCTATTTGTAATCCATGCAGTCCTTGCGTGTGTGACTTCACATAAGATCTGCATGCTGCCACCGTCCTCCCATCCTCTCACCGGTCTGTGAGGAAATCATCATCATCAACATCATCATCATCGTCACATCATTTGTCACTTTACACATCAAAGCCTCTGCACTCCCCTCTGTTTCCAGACTGTAGACTGTTCACTCCAGTCACACGTCTTGCTGTTTGGTTTGAGCTGATCCTAATCAGCGTTGGCATGGTGGGACAATTTGCTCAGCTACAAAAAAAAAGAAAAAAAAGAAAAAAAAATACAACCAAACAGCACCAGCAAGGCACTGTCTGTGACAAAAATAGGAAAACAATGGGACGTGGATGACACTCCGAGTTTCTGTTAATGAGTTTTAGCTGTTTCTCCGTATCATTTCTGTTTCTATCTGAGTCCCCCTTCCTTTTTATCTTTGTCCTTTTCTGTCACACACACTCTTTAATATACACTTATGCGTGCACTCTGTCTTTTGTGTTGACTGATCAACCATGTATTTTCCCAGCCACAACATGTCCCATCTTATTCCTTTACTACCAAACTTAGAATTGTCCATTACATCTTACTCTGTGTGTGTGTGTGTGTGTGTGTGTGTGTGTGTGTGTGTGTGTGTGTGTGTGTGTGTGTGTGTGTGTGTGTGCGAGCGAGAGAGAGAGAGAGAGAACAGAGCTGGTGTGGATGTTTTGGTGATTTATAGACACCAGTAAAAGCAGGACACTAGTGGTCACTCCTGGCTGAACGCTGCCTCATTTAGTTCAGTTTTATCACAGCAATTTAGGAAACAACTTCACACCACATCCTCTTCAGAAGACATATGCACACAGTGATACACACACATACGCATATTTGACACCGGTCAATGGAGAGACTGTATGTGGGAGAAGATGTTATGTTAGCAATTTCATTTGCAATGTGTTGCACGGGGTGTGGAGTCGAGATATTTAGTCTCGGTCTTTCTTTCATTTTTTGCATTATGCACCTCTGATGCAGACATATGTTCTACATTCCAGCCACTCCTCAGACACACACTGGATGAACTGGATTAGATATCGACAACCCAAGTGAACTTTATTCTGGAGTTTAAATATCTTATTTCTTTAAGATGTTAATTCCTCCAAA
The DNA here is from genome assembly GCF_016859285.1 of Xiphias gladius. Classification (NCBI taxonomy): domain Eukaryota; kingdom Metazoa; phylum Chordata; class Actinopteri; order Istiophoriformes; family Xiphiidae; genus Xiphias; species Xiphias gladius. The sequence goes on from NC_053409.1 coordinate 10,345,876, forward strand.
GGATATCAATGTGGTCCGCAAGAGCAGATGTTTGCTGTGCACAGTTAATCTCCCTGTGCAACTGTGCCTGTGTGTCTCTGTGTGTTTCTAAGTGCGAGCATGTGTGTGAGTCTCCCTGCTCAATGAACATCCATAGTTACAGTTAGCTAAACATGCAAAGGTTACTGTAATGTCAGACACATGCCAGAGGGGAGTGTGGAATACCACATTAACATAATCCATAGACAACTTTCCCATTTACAAACATTGCCGTGCCAGGCTGGTCGCCACAATGCTTCAGAAGCACGTGACTGTGCTTCCGCTCCGCTGCATGAAACTGAATGGGGGATCTGCAACAATTTGGGACTTCTCTGATGCAAAGATATTTCCGAGGAAGATGACTGGTTGTCAGATTTCGGCATTACTCGCCATTACACCGTTGTCTTGTCCGACCTGCTGGCTGCTGGGTGCATGTGCGAACACTTTGTTGAGTACTGTGAAAGCTTCTATTATTCAGTGGGTAGTACGTGATTTGGCAACAATTTATTGAATTATCAGACTAAAATAGACCCTCCTGTGAACTTCGATTTCTTTTTGTTTTTCCCTGATGAATTTTGCAGAATAAGGGAGTTGTATGTGTTATTTTCTTAAGTAATAAGGTCAATTTTTCGAGCAGTAACTTGAGTTCTTTCAGGAATCACCACAGAAAGGAATACAAAGCAGCCACTGGACTAATATTTAAATCATTCAGTGTTAATTAGATGTTTTATGGTAGTTGAGGCAGCTAACATGTTGCCCTCTCACCCGCTGGGGCTGGAGTCTGTGCTTACACTCACAGTGATTGTTTTGATAATTATGTGTGCATAAGCCAGAGAACAGGCTCTTTCTGCATTTTGAAAAATACATTTTATATTTAATGCTCGGTTTGACTGCGTGAGACTGCGCTCTCAGCATTGTTTTGAGGGATTCATTCTTTTCACTCGCATAACGGGTATTTTAATTAGTCTGTCTTTGGAAATTCCCTGTGTGTGTTGTGGTTTGCGTTGGACACTGCAGACTCCCACAGCTCCCAGACATTTCTCAACTTTTTTACACATTGGCCACATTCCAAAAAGCCGAGTCATGTGTGGAAACTTCTGCAAATTCACATTTTCTTCTCTGGCAGTTTAGAGCATAAACAACCCCTCCATCTCTCTCTACTGCTCTGTCTCGGCTCTTTTTTTCCCCCCCCAATTGTTTCCAAATCTCTTTCTTTCTGTCTTTTGGATGCTAGTTGTGGGTGACCTTGGCTGGTGACTACAGTGCCTACTCATTAAGTAGTAAAGATGAATGGTTCCATTATAGCAGGGGGAAAAAACGAGCGGGGCCAATTAGTGGTAATTAACAGCGGAGAGGGCGAGGCGCTCTGGAGGGCACCCTGACCCGGACTCCGAAGGGGGCAGAGGGGAGCATCGGGCATGTGTGTGGAGGAGATTTTGGTATATATGCGTGGAACAGTGTGTATTAGGGAAGGTGTGCATGTTTACATGCACCTATGTGTGAGTTAGGGGAGGTGATTATTGATGTGTGTATTGATGTTATGGAGAGGTGTGTATTTTGGCGAGTGGCAGGGAAACCGTTATAGTTGTGTGATTGTATGTGAAAATGTGTAGGGGTTGAGTATAGATGTGTGTGTGTGTATGTAATTAATGCAGGGATGTGTATTATGTGTTTGTATATGTGTAATCAGGGCCATGATTTTTTTATATAATTGAATATGAGGCTACAGGTGGGGTTTGTGTGTGTTTATGGGATGTTTAAGACGTGTATGTGTGTTACATGTACATTATAAGGCAAAGTTGGGGGGGTGTATCCTTTCAGACATTCCTGTGTGCTGACAGATGGGAAAATCACAGGGGGATCCGGTTCTTTTGAGCATTTAGAGGTGACGGAGGTCAACAGCCGGCAACACCTCTCTTTGACTGTTGATCCCTGATGTGATGTCACTCCCCCCTCCGGCAGCCCTTTGGTGTGGCCAAGGAGCTTGTTAGGCAAAGGTCTGAGAACACAAGGCCCTGAAATGCCAAGCCAATATACCATCAGCGCTAATGAACATTTTGTGATGATTTCACTTCTTAATTGGGGTTTTTGTGCTGATCTTCAATATTTTAGCGTCTCAGCATCAAGGAGAAATTCAAGGTTGTTCACCAAGAGATTCTCTGACTCTCTCGCTGTCTCTTTCTCAGCAGCTGCACTTGATTTATTCAGCCCGCCTACCTCCTGTTTTTTTATCAGTTCTTGGGTGAAATTGTCACAGCTGTGTAATCCTTTGGGTGCCACTAGCTGGGAGACCTGCACATATGCACTCATTCGGAGAGATGTGTGTGGGTTTGTAATGGTATTTGCGGCAGGGTGTCTAAACAGTAGGTAGCACCAGGTCTCGTGTCCAACATGGAAATCTTGGCAAGTCAATAAAGAAATGTTCAATATACCAGGGAACAAGGCTGTGTTTCCACTTTAACAGACATGTAAGAATTGGCAGTTAGAGAGAGAGAGCATTTGTAAAGGCTGGAGATTTTCTAAGGTATTTTGCAAAGTGCTTGCAAAGTGCTGCTTTCAGGGCCCCTGAAATTGCAATGCCTGGTAAATGGATGGTTTGAGGAGTATACAATGTATTAGAAGTCAATTGTGCATGGGAGGGCCTATTTTCCATATCGCTAGCTGAACAAGTGTGTCACTGTGTGTGTGTGTGTGTGTGTGTGTGTGTGTGTGTAGCTGCTGCATCCCTGCCTTTGTGGTGCACACGGACACACAACACACACACACACATTCAGATTGTACATGCCCCTGTTCCATCTACTCCCCTGTTGCTTCAGCGTCTCTCGGCTCCGTCAAGTGCAGGTTGGTCTGTATGGTGTGGTCGGAATGGAGGGGAGGTTACGCTGTAAGGGCCGTGGCATACATCAGAGACCATTACCCATAATGGCCTCTTTCCCCACACCCCGCATATCCATTCCCTTTCCCTCTTCTGACATTTATTTTATGACAGCTTACATATCAAATATTTAAATAAACAGAACCGTGGGCTTCGGCCGAGGTTTGCGGGCGGCGTTTGGGTGGGGGTGGGGTGGGGGTGGGGTGGGGGGGTTGACTGGCAGCGGAGAGAGAAAGAGGATGGATGATGACATCCATTTCCGAAACAAGGAAAGAAAAAAAACAGCAGCAGCGGAGAGGAAGGGGGAGGGAAAAAAAATGCCTCGCTTGGCTCCAATCAAAGCGGGCAGAGGAGGGCAGCGTGTTTTGGGTTTTTTTTTCGTTTTTTCCGCTTACGCCTGGCAGCCGCGGTGACAGACGGTTGCGTATGCTCCCGTATGTACGAGTGCAAGCGTTGACGTGCGTGTGCACGTTGTCGTGGGGCTCATCCGTCTGTGTTTCCTGGGGACGCAGTAGGATGTGGGAGAAGGCCCTTGTGGCTCGTAAAAGGCAGCCCGCCGTACTGAAGCAGTATCAATTGCGCGGCAACTGCAAGGGGATCAGAGCACGACACAAAGTAACAAAAGGGGGGGGGCAACAACCAGAAAAGAAAGAAAGCCTTACGCAGCAATGAGAGGAAGTAGAAAACAGAAAGGACAGAACGAGGGAGATGAAGGTGAGGAGGAGGAAGATTTATCTCTTGTTTCCTCAGGAGAGGAAAATGGAGAGAAGGCAGACTAAAAGTGTGAGGGGGAAACAGAGAAAGAGAAAGGTGTGTTTGTATATGTGTGGAGAGACAGAGGGGTCCTGGGGTGCAGGCGGCCAGTCTTGCGCTAGCTGGCGTCGGTGGGAGGCCCATTACTGTCAGGCTAATCTTAAAATAATTAATTGCGAAGTCGACGCTTTTTAAAGAGTATTGTAATTGAATCCTAAATTAGGCTTGGGAAAGGGGACGCGTCCTGCTTTGCTGCAAGTCTGTTCCCGTTCTGTAGTCAAACACACACACAAACACACACACACACACGCGCGCGCGCACACACGTACATCAGTGGGTCGTGCACACAGGCGGGCAGAAGGGAAAAAAAGACAACAGGCGAAGGAAATGCTAATGAAATGCATATTTGGGGAGAAAGGGGCCATCTATAATTTAGCTGTGCTCTTTGAATGTGAATGATGTGTGTGCAAGCGCTGTGATTTATTTTTGTTGTGCAGAGGGATAATTCTGTCAGAGTAGGCTTTTATTCTTGTAAACAAATGTGGGGAAAAGAGCAGAATAAAAGTGGAGTAATAAAGTAAACAGAATGGTTTGAATACATTTAGCTGCTGGCATGAATAATTTGTATAGGGGACGGACGGGTTTGATGAAAGCGAGATGACAGATATGAGAGCCGTTATATTGCCTGATGAAATTTTGGGTTGGTCTTCGATTCACTATTTTTGGGCACTTGTTTTCATTTTTGTGTGTTTTTTTTCTTTTTTTTTTTCTCCCCCTCATGGTTTAGTGCGAAGTATTTATTTGTTTCCCACACCTGCGCAAGTAGGTAGAGCGTAGCCTCCGCAGACACATGCACACATCCAACATGCACCTTATAACCCCCGTAAGCCTCTGAGGCCCTTTTGCGCTGGCCTCCGCACCCAGCTCTACTTAAAACGAACAGCTCAATGTGCTTTCACTTACAAACGCTGCTTGCCCACATGGCTCCTCCTGGATGACCCCTGCAAAACTATAGGCTATAGAAGTTTCTGGATCAAAGCTCCAGGAAAAAGGTCTGCCCCTTCATAAATGTCGGCCGTGTTCCATAACTCCGGCAGGAGCCCGGGAAGAAAGATGGCACAGGGTGCAGGGTCAGGGAGACAGATCTGCAAGGCAATAATGGAAACTAAGTAGTCAAGATGCCTTATATAAAGGCTCATAAGTATAAGAATCTGGGGTAGTGCAAGATAGTTTAAGCCCTTACTCAAAGATTTATTGTCATGGTCACTGAGATTATTGTAGTTTTGGAAAATTTGTTTTATTTGATAATGTATTTGTATCTATACTTAAGATAACCGCTTCTGATACCTAAAGTATTTGATTTATTCAATCTACACAGTGTTGACTACACCTCGTAAGCACAAAGAGATTACCCAATTAAGTTAACATGCTGATAGTTAGATGGTATTTTCTGTTATGCTGCACTCTGCCTCAATCTCACCTCTACAAACACTCAGGAACCAGTCTAGCCGCTCTGCCAGCATGTTGGCCCTTGCGACTGTTCACTTCGCTTCGCTGGGCTGTGCATTTCAGATTCAGCTTTATAGTCATCTGTATTAACATCCTTGTCAGAACTGAAATACAATGAAATTCTTTAGCTCTGGCACCAGAATCTGGCTGCATCTGTATGACAAATCAAACGTTCCTCATGCTGTTTTCCAAATGTTTGAAACCTATTCAACTCCTATTTGGCCCAGATCTGACAGCTATAAACTTGGCTCAGAACATCCCATTTTCTCCTGGCTGACTGGGATGAATAACAGCAGAGAGGACAATATTGTGGTCTAGCTGAGAACGTCTGACTCCTCTTTCTCTGTGATCCCTCTATCAATAAGGAACACAGGCCTTTCAGAAGGCCTGCCAACTGTCTGGCTGTCCACACAGCCTGCTCTCTACGCAACATCTGGACACAGATGGTACATACTGATCACACACTCACACACGCGCACAAAATATTTCTACACATGTTTTACTGATATTGGCAGACATTCACAGACATGCTGTGCATTTACAGTTGGTTAATATATTGATTTGTGTGTGTGTGTGTGTGTGTGTGTGTGTGTGTGTGTGTGTGTGTGTGTGTGTGTGTGTGTGTGTGTGCGCGCGCGTGTACTTGCGTGCATCAGTGCATGAACACACAGATTCATGTCCCCAAATATAGTTTACTCATATTCAAAATCATTTTTACTAGCAACTGTAGTGTGTAAAATATATATATATACACATGAACATTGCCACGTAGGTGAATACATACAATAGATACTCTCTCTCACACACACACACACACACACACACACACACACACACACACACACACACACCTTCTTTCACAGAACTGGACACATGGTGAAATCTGTGTGTTGCAGCCAAAGGATCTTCTGCCTCTCCTGGGAAATATGTGCATCCCTTTAATATGTCTGGCCTTTAATAAAAACCTGAACATAAAAGGTCGGTCAGGGTTCAGCGTGTAAAACAACTCATGATCAGGGTACTTGTTCTGGCCACATAGTGGCTCGTTCTGATATAACTTCCATAGGACTATAAATAAAGCACTAAATGCTTTATGTAATGACAATAAGATGTAGCTGTTCTTTAATTTTATTTTCTCATAGTGTGAAAAAAAAAAATGAGGCTAATGAAACTCAAAGATGGAAAAAAAATGAATGAAAAAAGAATTACAAAGGGATGGATACCATGCATGAGATGAATATAGATTTTCTCAGCGTGATCATATCCAAATCTGATTAAGGCCCTTTAGTTGCTAATATCACTCAATTTTCTCAGTCACATGTTATTCATATGGTCTGGCACAGCCAGTCCACCATAAACATACTTTAGCTGCCCTGGGGCTTAGCAATAATAGGAGTGAATAGTGGAATTCAGTGTGAGTCAGGGGGTTGTATATGCAGTCAGGCCATGCATCAGGGCTCCCACAGGCCTGGAGCCTCTCATTGATCGACCCAGCTCCCCCACCTTATGTTCCCAGCCAGCCTCTGTGATTGATTCCCAGTCAGGGCCCAGGAGATGGGAGACCTGGCTCAGGCTCACAGAGCCTGGGGCCTCCCAGAGGCTGACCTGGAGGGGCTGTGGGAGGAGGGAAGTCTATTTCCAGGGCCCCTAGCACAGGTCGAGGAGCCCATTGCCGGGGAAGCCTTCACAGCGGGGTGAAAGAGTGGAGGCTCACATTCATTACAGAAGAAAATTAAGGCCACGTCTGCTGGCTGCTGCCGCTGTGACTGCTATATGGAGGTGTGGGGGGGGGAAGAAGGTGGGGTACCAGTGGAGTGTGTGTTTGAGTGTATGCATGCAGGAGGTGAAGAGGTTAGGAGATATAGGTGCAAGGGGGTTTGCGGGGAAAGAACACTACCATAACATGCTATTACACAATCTGTCATAGCCACACACACACACACACACACACACACACACTCACAGTTCTATTACCACTGAAAGCTGTAATAAATTTTCAGACTCCCGTTACAATATTCAAGCCTCTAACCTTCTGTGTTCGCATCCACACTGAACATCGCCGCCGCCGCCGCGCATCAACAGGCCCCTCTCCATGTCACTTTATGATGTTCGAGTGGAGGGGGGGGGGGATTATATGAAAATCAATTTTTTTCTAATTAACTCTGTAAATTTCCCGCTGAGCTATCAGACATGGGGGCCTCGTGTGTCGTGCCGAGTCCAATAATGAAATCAATTTGGTTCAGATTGTTTCAGGTGACTTATAATGAGTATCTAATATCCGCCTGAGGAAGGAAGGTCAGGATATCTGTTTGTTGTTTGTGTTTTTGTGGGGTTTTTTTTTTTTTTTTTTGGTTTTGGTTTTTTTTAAGTGATGGATCACCTGCAGGAGATATATGGATGGTTCCACCCAGGAGGACTGGGCAGTGCTCCAAAACAAACAGTGTGAATACAAATCCTTGTTTTTTAGTGGGGAGCCTCTTTAACTGCACCACAGGTGTGACCTAGTTTGACAACTTGCTTTTTATGGATACAGCACATTTGGTATTTATTAATTCCTTGATTAAAGACTTTTTTTATTGGAATACTACACCTGCGTTTCAGGAGCACTAAACAAAATCAAGCAGGAAGGGTGGAAAAGAGCTTAATAACAGGGAGTGGGACTTATTGTGGGCTTTCACATTCATAATTTACTCTCCTCCCTCTCCTTCAGTGGGCAGCCTCCCAGCCTGAGGAGCTTGTTAAGCTTTGCCTTACAGGAAAGACTAATGGATGGCAGAGAAAGCCCCCTCAGGACCCTTTAGCATCATTTCTGTTGGTCTGCTCGCTTAGTATTCACTTATGTATTTTCACCCTACTCTGAGCACAATATCATGAATAACCATTGCTAATTCATAAACACACTTGGCGATACGGGACCTTGTTCATAATTATCCAAGCTGTAGAAACGCAGTTCCTCTCCAATACCATTCCATTAGCAAAGGTGGTGATTTCCTTGAATAAGGGGGGATTCTAGCCTGCATATTTAATACCAGCATTTCGGCTCCGGGAGACGTGGGAAGCAAAAGGGCAGCACATTTACTCAAATAGCCTGTTCTCTCTCTTCAGGGCAGATGGAGTTATTGTTATTTTCCTCCCTCCTGCCCCTTTTTTCTCTCTTTCATTTGGTTGTGTAACAGCGTCTCGCCATGGGGTTCTGCGGGCTGAGGAAGTTAGAGAGGAACACATTCCTCTCGTTCCACCGTGGCCCTTAGATGAAATGGGCTTTTTCAGCAGCTCTCCTCTGTCCCAGGGTCACGGCAGGCAGGAAGCACACAGGACGGAGAGACAAGAAAAGACTGGGAATGTAGTAAGGCTCGCACTCCTCCACATCAGTAACAGATTCTATGAAAATAGGAACGCAGCGCTGATAGAGGTGCCTCCACTATTTCCTGAAAGCATTTTAATTTAGATTTTTTTCAATTTTCGAGGGGTAACACTGCTGATTTTTTTGTCATATGGTTTAAAAACAAATGCTCAGCACATATAAAAAGAATCAATGTGTTAAAAGAGAATGAAGAATTTTGATCTGTGACCAGATTTGAAAATCACTACAAAATGTCCCATGGAAAAGTAATTTTTTTCTATCTGAACCTGTATACGTTTATCTTTTTTTTTTTTTTTTAATTCATTGGTCTACCCTACTCCTTGTTATACAGTGGAGATCTAAATAAATTCAGTCTCTTCCTCTACTGTTTGCACACAATTGCATTTTATTTGTTTTCATTCTCTAATGGCATGTGGCCGGCATGTCAGACGCATCTCGTTTTATCATTGAGGGTTTTTTGGTTTTTGTTTTTTTTTTTTTTGGTTTTGTTTTTTTTTTTTTTTCCTGTCCGCTGCTTCTTTTCGCTCTCAGTCTCGGCGAAGGAAAAGGGCTCCGGTGACCCCGCGACCCCAATCTCACTTGAGACAGATGAAGCAGCCTCTCTCCTTCTCCTGCTCCCTCCCTTCTCCCCTCCTCTCTCCCATCCCCCACCTCCCCTCTCTTAATGACGTCTTTGTGCTGGCCGTGACGAACCGAACGCCTGGCAACTTTTCTTGATGCACATGCGAGGGGGTTGGAAAGGGTGGTTGTGTTTCTGAGCACCCTGATGTATATGAGTGTGGGTATGTTTGTGTGGGGTATAAATATTGGTGTTAAACGCAGAGGGCACACGGATCAACAGCTCAGAGGGTAACGCAGGAGAGAGACCGATTATGTGCGTTGCGCCAAACACAACAGCCCGCTGGTCGGCCGCAGAACAACAGTCTGTTATCTGGCTTCTCTCTGCCTGCCTTTCTTTCTCAACTCACAGCATCATTGCCAAACATACACTGTTTATGTATGCATGCCCCCCCCCATCTCCTCTATGGCTGTCACTGCCTGCACCTCTCTCTCCTCAGATGATTTTAGGCTTCTCATTGGTAGCCAGCCTTCATGCCTAGCTCCCTGTACCATCCCGACATACTGGGCTGCGGAAAGGCAATTTGGCTCTACCCAGCTCCCCGTGGACTAGTGCTACTCTTCACACTGTCATTTGGTACGAGACTTTTTACTAACAAGGCGTGCATACTGAGATGCAGGATGAGATTGTGTCTCAAGACATAATTCACTGAATTTGGTCCTCTTAGCGATGCAGCAGTCACAAGGGAACACCACCATGCACACAGCTCAGTTACTTCGATACACACTTGCACAACAAGTTCTGCTTTTAGGATGGGATAAACAGATAAAAAAAAAAAAAAATCGATTTAGGCCAAGAGTTCTGTTTTGCCGACAGTATTTAGTTGCTGAATCCTGGCAGTGAAATGAAGCGACGAACCAATACCAAAGAGTGATCTGTTTCTCATGGAGACCAGGAAGGGAGGAGTTAACAGCGCACTGCTCCTCTCCTCTCCGCTTGATGACATCAGTATTGTCTCTGCATCCATGAAATTAATTTTTCTAATCTTAGTCAGCAGGAGCGGGGGAATTTGCACACATTAATATGGAACTCGATCTGCACTCGCCCACTGCTGCAGTCTCTCTTCTCCTCTTTCTCCCTTTCCCTCTCCTCCTCTCCCATCTTTTTCTCCTTTTTCAGCCTTTCTATTTTATTTTTTCTGCTTGAAACAGTAGGCCCAAATGCACAGGGTTTCGAGCCTGATATGTGGAGCTTTGTTCCGGAGGCCGTGGCATGGCCGGGCCCTGCAGTGTAAAAGGAATTGGAGAGTGCTCTGCTGCATGGTTTAAATAAATAACATAAAAGACAAGGCTGATTGTCCCAGCAGAGCAGCCGGCTGCAGCATGTTGATTCTCCAGAGACAGACCCGACACAGAGGATAAAGAGGATCCGTTGACAATAATTATCGTTATTTGTTTCTCCTCACAAATGCACACAGGCTAGAATGGTTTCATTACACTGGAATAAAAGCTTGGATTCTATGGTAGTCCCTCCAAGAAAAAGAGAAGATAATCAATACCAAAAAGGTCAGGTCCATGATCAGGTCAGGCTTGATGCATCTTTTACAGGTGATATATTCAGCACCATTTTCACATGCCAGATATGTCTTCAATAGCTTAAAAATCTGAATCCTGTTCTTTTTGTACATCACACTGCAGATTCCGGAGTATCCAGACAACTAAGGGCATTGAGGTGTAGAGCACCAGTACCTATCCAACAGAAAAAGCTGTTGTTCGAGACAGCATTTAACCACCAGGTGATATAAGGGATGATAATAGTTCACTAAATTGCTCTTTCGAGGTTCAACCAATTTCTGAAGTAGCCATCGCTCAATATAGCAGCTTGTAGCCCATAAAGAACATATGAAGGAACATCGTTGATCATGGTTTTGGTTGTATGAAGACCAGCGTGCTGTTAAAGTCAGCAAAGATTAGGATTTTAGTGCAAACACTAGCCATATAGGCTGATACCTGTAGACTAACAACACTGATCTCACTGTATTGTCACTACACCTGCTAAGTGGGTGAGCCTGTCTCTGCCACTGTTTCCTGTGTGTGTGTGTGTGTGTGTGTGTGTGTGTGTGTGTGTGTGTGTGTGTGTGTGTGTGTGTGTGTGTGTGGATTGTAAATAACTGAAATGAAGGGCTGATGCAGACAGGTGATGATTTGGTCATCTAGTGTGAAGGACAAGGGTAGCAATAGCCACAGGGACCGTGGGTGTGTGCGTGCGTGCGTGCGTGCGTGCGTGCGTGTGTGCCAGGACCTGCTCCAACATGTTCATTTACCATGGCTGATAAATCAGAAGATTTTTTTAAATAATTCCCGTATTCAAAATGAAATTGGAATAATAACCATTTACCAATATTGTTTTATGTTTGTTTGATCCCAGTGTGTGTCTCATAATCCACATATCCCAGCCTTTTGTGTCAAGCATTTTGTCTCTTTCTGATTAACAACTTAGCACATTAAAGCGAGAAGGAGTAAAATTATTTTCGCAACATAAAAATGCTGTCGATTGAGCTCAGAAAAGCAATTTAGCAGGTTTCACCCCACAGTAATTTCACCCATGTTCTCTTTTAATGGCTTTGTTTTGCTAAAAAAAAAGAGAGAGAGAGAGAGAGAGAGTCAGAACGCTGGAGAGGAGTTCATAAATTGAATTTTAAATTTAGCAGTTGAATTACTATTGTCTCCAATGTCTCCTCCCCCTCCTCCATTGAATGGCATGCCCAGATGAACAAAAGTGAAAAAAACATTTGAAGAAAATAAAAAACAATTTCTGTGTATTCCCTCCAGTTTTTTTTCTGCTGTCCCTCCTGGCACAAACACGATTCACTTCGTGTCATATTCATAATTTTTTTCCTAAGTACAGCCATTTCTCTGAGGGGAGAAAAAAATAATGTTTCAATTTGTCAAGAATTGTTGTCGTTTTTTTTTTTTTTGTGCCTAGTGGTGTGAGGGAAATGGTTGGCATATCTCTAGGAAAAGGCTGCAGTGGGCTGAAATCTCATTTAGTGGAACTTGTCATGAGAGCAGATATGAGGCTCCGTTTGGGGAGGCAGAGAATAGTCATTTTTTGCCTCCATGGACAGGTGTGGATAATGCCACGTGTGGAAGACGGACCAATGTATCTGATAGCTCTATATAATTTTATTGCGGCTGTCTTATTTAAGAATTCCCCACAAGTGTGCGTGAGAGAGATGAAATCAACAGTGAGAGCCCGTGCAAGATTTTGCTAATGCATTTTTCCTGTGCATGTGTGTGCGTGCGTGTGTGTGTTTAATCGAGCATCCACCTCTCCGCTCCCAAAACTCTGAAGTTATTTTCTGTGTCCAGTGGCTTTCCAAGTGCTGCAGTTAACATATTTTGCAAGCGTGTGTGTACAGTTGGTAGCTGTGTGAGGGGATTTACTTGTGTAGCACTCAGCATTTTTGGCAAACGGAGGAGATGGATTGGTGAGGTTGAGGAGGGGATGTGTGTCCAATATCACAGGTAGCAAAGTACCCTGGATTTTCAGAAACTGGAGAATGTCACCCTTTCACTGCAGATATTGCTTAGTGAACCTGTGTGTGCGTGTGAGCGCGTGTGTGTGTGTGAGAGCGTGTGCACGTCTAGCATGTGGTGTGGTGTGGGTGTACAAAACATTTAAGCAGGTCACGTGTTGCCCTCCACTTTAGCAAAAACACCATTATTGCAACATTAGAAACATATGACCAGTTTCAGTTTTAGTACATCCAAAATACCCCAAAACAAATGTCTCCTTTGATATTCACTTAGTTTAATTCTGTATATTGCTCAGTTCAGACATGCTGTACTTAAGGATTAAATCTATTTGGGTTGCGTTCTGAATGAAGTTATTAGATCACTTTCATTCCTGTTCAGACGAGCCCTTCATGGTCTTACTGAGCAACAAGGAGCAGAGACAAATTACATAATGACTCAAGGTTTTCTCTCCAAAAAAATCCAATTTGGAGTAAATTTAACTTCTTGAACCTTAAGTTCATCCATCATTTTTTCAAAAATACAAATGATTTGTCTATTAAAAACATTTTTAAATGGGTTAACTCACAAAATGGCTCATAACTTTAATAATTCCATGAAGTGTTTTACTCTATTGGTGACAATCATTTTGTCAGATGAGATGTGAGTTTCTTCTGGTGGTTAAATATTTCATTTCGATCGGTACTGCTGATACACTCTACACTATTAGCAGCTTCATACATGCATGGCAAAGTAAAGAGCACAGTGCATGAGCAGGACTACAAGCATGCATTAACACACACAATGAAATGTCAAAAAGACATTTTTTCTCTTTCTCAGGATTCCACTCTTGAAATCCTAGTGATGCTGCCCTTTGCAGGATAACCCCCTCCCTTCACACACGCTGACATACACCTCCGTGCTGTGAAATAACTTTTAGACACCCCAGAGCACTCATTCCCCTCTCTCTGGCTTTCTTTCTCCATCTGTCTCACTACCCAACCAGACTCTCTCTCTCCTTTCCACACCCTGTGAAATAGTCCAAACTACGCCACGTACATGCCTCAGTAGACAAACCACTTTAAAACTAGAGCACCGTAACTGTCTGCACATAACCTGCTGAATAAAGTGCTCCCATCCCCTGACATGTCTTCTTGATATTAGCCTGGCAATATGATCCAGTGGCAATTTCTCCTCTACACTAGACAAGGTGATATTGAGTTGGGGAGAAGAGAGGGAACTGAGGAGGGAGCTGGTGGTGGTGGTGATGGAGGTGGAGAAGGGGGGTGGTTAGTTGGAGATGAGAGAGGAGAAGTGAAAGTGTGTGTGTGTAAGAAACAGTAGGAACAAAATGTCATAAATCACACATGATCCTACACGGCGGAGACAAAAGGGAGAAAGCATGAGAGGAGAAAGGGAAGACAGAAGAACTCCACATTATCTGCCCGGCAGAGAGACAAACACGGCGCTACGGGTGACGGATTAGCATTAGCCCGACACACTGTATTGGAATTGTGAAATGGCTCACTGAGACCCCAGACAACCCCTAAAAAGTCTCTGAAATACTTACAATGGAATAAATTGCCCTTGACACCTTCTCTTTCTTCTCTTTTTTTTTTTTTTTTTGCGTTTGTATAAGGAGCTAGCTCCCAAGGTGTGGCTTTGGAGAGCAGGTACTTTGAATGCTTGACTGTCCCGAATTGGCTCCAGGGATCCAAACTTGCAAACCTGTTGCAAGTTTGAAATGCAATTTTGGATCCCTGCCAAACTGTCAATCATTACCTGTTCTTTTATATGTATAAATAAGAGCATAAACTCAGTGTAATAATCACTATTTCTGCCATTTGCTTTAAGCAACAACATAGCATGTGAGCAGGGACCACTGTACAGTGGTTATGGGCACTGTTGGGCTGTGGCTATGGGAGCACCACCATAGAGTTTTTATTGCTATTGCTTCCCATCGCGTTAAACAACATTTAGAACTCTTTTAAAACCCTTTCAGACATTATAACAAAGATACAAGCTTCAGGTTTTAATTAAGTCATTTTACATTGGCCCTCCTCCAGCAAAGTTTGTTCCTGATCGCTACACAATAAATATCTTTTCTTACGTAATACCATTCTTAGTTCATTTATGACCTGTAGACATTAATTTAAGGCTTCCCCTTGGTGTGCAATTATAAAATAAATCAGTGGTGGCTGTGGTTTAGAGTTTGTTCACTAAGTGGACTTCTGTCAGGGGTTCCAACTTGGCAGATGGTGGATGAACTCATTTGAATGTCTCTCAGACAATCACAATGCACCGTCATGAATAAATGTGAAATATTAACCAAGGACGTAACGCTGATGACTTCTCATTAATCCCTCGTTTTCCGCTACAGGTGTCCTCCATGGACTTCATGGCTATGAAGCGATCGCAGTTGTACGGCATGTCCAACAATCCCTACTCGTCTCCACAGCAGCCAGGGGGTGGTCCTTACCCCCCTAGCCAGCCCTACACGTCTCCTCCTCCACACCGATATCCAATGAGCATGCAGGGGAGGGGCCAAATGGGCATGGGTGGGATGCAGTACCCTCAACAGCAGGTATGTCAACAAACCCATACATTGCATCTGTGCATATGTGTGTGTCTCACTGTGGCTTGTGAGCGAGTCAGCCACCTCTGCAGAGCCATTCCAGATATTGTAGATGGTATTATAAGCGATATTGCGGTGGGACGTTTGCTTCTCATTGTGAACATTCTCCAGCGATTTCCCCCTGAAGGCTTGGCATGTTCAATTTGAGACGCTGCCTAAAATACCAGGCGGCACATCTCACACCCTGGCATGTGGTGATGTCGCTCCTGTTCATCGCTCAGTTCCCCTTAGATTCCCGTTGGAGCAAGATGGATTCGATGCTGTGTGTGTGTGTGTGTGTGTGTGTGTGTGTGTGTGTGTGTGTGTGTGTGTGTGTGTGTGTGTGTGTGTGTGTGTGTGTGTGTGTGTGTGTGTGTGTGTGTAAGGATGTTCATTTCTCTATGCTTGTTTGATGGAGCATTTGTATGCTGGATTATGTATTTCTATATGCTTCTGTCAGTGTGCGTGTGTGTATATACGTGCGTGCGATTTTTTTTTTTGTACGCATGTGTTTTGGATTGTGTATGTGTGTGTAGTGGAATGCTCACTGTGTGGTAAACATAGATGCAGCACACCCGACCCACGTCACAGTCTCTGTGCGACATAATAGGCCTGTGTTGGAGACAATAGTGCTTCTGTCTGCTTTATTGAGTCTAAAGTAAATCCCATTTGGACTGGAAGGGTGTGTGTGTGTGTGTGTTAGAGGGAGGGATAGTAGAGAGGAAGTATGCATGTGCATTAATCTGTGCGAACTTTATATATGTGTTTGAGTGTGTGATGTATGTTTACCACATTTCTAGCCGAAAGCAAACTAAGACAATTTTCTTCCATCAGTGTATGTTGTAGTGAAACAGCGGGGGGTGGGGGTCACAATGTCCCATGTGTCACTGCCTGCTATATTTAGTCATTTAGGTCTGTTGGTCTGGACTTGGGCACCTCTCAGGGGGGCAAGCAAGCTTCCACACATAGCAAGACCACAGAGATGGAGAGAGGAGGAGGGGAAACACTGATGGACAGACATACAGATGGACAGACTTCCCACATTGTCTAAAAATATCGTACAAATAGGCGTACATGCAGTAGCAGAGCAAATTGATGTGTAATGGTGACATATCTATATGCAGATCATTTACACTCTTTCACATTATGAAGTTGAGACATGGGTTACATTTTCTACAGAAAACCTCAGGTGGAGACATTAACAAATTGGGTGACTGAGTGGTGCACAAAGAATAAAGGGTTACTACACTGACTTAACATACGTGAGGATCAGTTTACTCATCGTGGGGAGTACATCTCAGATTATGAAACCAGTTGTATCGTGTCTTTTGTGGCTTTGGAGGAGCTTTCTAAAGTCTGTATTGTTGGGAGTCTTCATATATAGAGAGAGAGACACACACACACACACACACACACACACACACACACACACACACACATAGAAATTCTATGCAAGACACAGGTTTAAACAGATTATCAAAGCTGATGTAGCAAATTGAGGCCATGATTTTAGTTTAGGTTAATAAACTCCCAACAATACTAGATTGTACACTCCCCATAATGCAATTTCTCTCGCTGCCTGGTAGACGACCACATTTCTCTACTTCAACCCCCATTTATAATGTCAAAGTAACCTGTTGACATCATACATATAAATATATATATATAAATATGTGTGTTTGTGTTTTTACCATTTTGGTTACATGTGTGTGTGAGCTATGTGTGTTTATAATAATATGAATAAAATAATGTAATAAAGAAATAATAATATAAGAATAATAATATGAATGAGTGTTATAAATATAATACTCATATTATTTAATAATAATGTCAATAAAAATTTATTTCAATCTTTATTTCAGTCTTGAAAGAACAGCTTAGACAGCTACAAAATAAAGAGTAAATGCCAAAAATAACGTCTACTCTTATCAATATACAAAAATACAAACAAATAATACAAATAATAAAAATAATGATTGATTAAATAATTTTGTTTTTGTCTCACTGATTACACTGTGCTCTGCAGTCCTACCAGGGAGGCTTCTTCTTAGACTTCATTACCCAAGCTGCAGGTCCAAAACTCCTCTGACGCATTTTGATGATGTCGACACACTCCCAAAAATAAACATATTGAGCCTGCTCAGGGGTTTTGCAGAATGACATACCCACAGTTGGGAAAAAGCAGGGGTGTATACGTGAAGAAATGTTGTGCATAGAGAGCAATACCAGCACATAATGACGTGCAGTCAGTCACACACATAAAAATACATCCCTGGTACTGTTTTGTGATGAAATCCTCGGGCGTATTACATAGGGGAGGCTGAGCGTCGGCGTAGCAATCGCAGCGTAGCGCTATGGAACGTAATTAGTTCAAATAGAATTAGTTGTTCACTCTGGCTATAGCCATGGGAACTGCGCTTCTAAAGTTTCTAATTATCTAGCTCTGACTTTAAAAGCAGCACCACCGCATTGCCTATCTGCAGCCGGTGAAATCTAGCTCACAGTAATGAGTTCGGAGGAGGAGGTTTAATTCCACACTCTCAGATGAGCATAATGAGCCTCACCTACAGAAAAGCGGTCAGGGGTCTGATCAGGGAGGAGCGCGGAGGGCTAAAAAAATGAATGCTCCAGATGTGTACTGCAAAATATACTGTACATCAAGTCTTAAAGTGACTGTTAATATCATATCAAAAGATGCACCAAACACAATGAAGATGGACAAGATTTCAGCTGTGTCTTGAGGAGGAGAAATCAGCCACCCCACCCTCTTTCTTAACCTCAAATGTTGCAAAACTGTCCCAGGATCAGCTGAAAAGAACACTCTCACCAGCTTGACTGTGGCCGCATCAGCACGAGGGATTGTGGGTGATGTTAAGACACAGCACGCACAATCCCCCATGATGCATCGCGCTTCAGGGCTGAGACCTCAGCTTGTCACAGCCAAGCATGCTGGGATGTTGCCAGGCAACATGACGTCAACAAAGATGTGTGTGTGTGTACGTCTTCCCCAGGACTGAACGTGTGTGTGTGTGTGTGTGTGTGTGTGAGTGTGTGTGTGTGTGTGTGTGTGTGTGTGTGTGTGTGTGTGTGTATAGGGGGTTTTAGCAGAGGGAACAAAAGGTCCTCTTTGACTGCCTTTCATTATTATGATTAAATCCTACTAAAATTAAGCCCCACTCGTATTAAATAAGAGCTCCACAGCAATACATAACATTTCATGCAGTGGAGGTATTGGGTATGTGCAGGGGCTCACCTCCCTCCTTTACATAAGACTCACACTTCAGCATCAAAATTCATCTTTCTAACAGCTTTGATATTTGTTGCGGATGCACTTACAACCACTGTGATTACACCTGAATACAGCAGCACTCCAGTTATTATAAGGAAACACCAGAACCAGGTCTTCATTTTAATATTAAAGGGTCAGTTTACCCAAATCAGCCAAACATTCATTTTGTCACTAAGCCTTGGTGGTGTCTATCCAGATCATAGTTTCTTATGTTTGACCAGGTCTCTGATATTTTCCACTATCACTATATCATAAAAACATAAATTACCCAAAAAATTCTAGAAAAAAACAACCTCAAATTACATTTAAAAAAATTAAAAGCAACATATATATCCAGAATTTTAATCCCTGTTACTCAAGGAAATCTATTCCTTCTACAGTTTTTATTTAAACTAATTTCTACCGAAAAAATTGTGCCTGTGAAAACTGTTGACAGCAAGGTTTGTGGATTATCCAGAGTGACAGGGACAGTGTCACTGTTTGATGCTTTGAACACCACAAAAAAATCTATTTGACTCCGTTGTATTGGGGTAGAGGCAGAAATCTCTGAGATGATGATATCTAAAAAAAAACAAAAGAAAACAAAACTAGCTGCATGGGTAGATACCAATAAAGGTAAGTGAGAAAAGCTCATGGATGTGTAACAAGACTCTCTTAACATTGTAAGCAGAAGACTTAGTATAATTTAGTTACCAGGAAGGATTATTTTCATTTTTTTGAATTTCTGTGGCATGTGTACACCTACAGATCATCAACTCAGCTAATTTATTCATTTTACTGTCCAAAATTAATGTAAACACCTGGGCTGAGCTGTTAACTTAATCTGGTTGTTCACAGTGGAAGGTTTATTGGTGTACATGTAAACATACCGACAGTGTGTGTAACCCGGAGGCTATGGCTGACCCTTGAGTCCAGGTTAAGTCATCATTTCTGGGGAAGCGTGTTTAACTGTTCAGGCCCTCGAGCTTAATGTCTGGAGCTCTTTTTCTTCTCTACACATGCACAATCCCACACGTGCTCGTACAGACATTTTCCAGTTTACCTATGCACGTGTTGATGTGATCGTACAGGCACTCTCACACACGCTCTGACAGATTCTTA
Source organism: Xiphias gladius (assembly GCF_016859285.1). NCBI lineage: Eukaryota > Metazoa > Chordata > Actinopteri > Istiophoriformes > Xiphiidae > Xiphias > Xiphias gladius. The sequence goes on from NC_053409.1 coordinate 10,365,473, forward strand.
GCACTGCAGTTCAGTACCAATTAAGTGCTCTGCTCATGGCCTCCTTCTCTTAATCCAGTCATAGGAGGCAAGCACAGACAACGATCTCACTGTTGATGTCTCGGAAAGAAAAAAAATCTGCCTCTCCTATTAGCCTCCAGCAAATAAGAGAACTTGCATTAGGTGTAGTAAGTGTCAGACTGCTTCTGCATGCGTGTGTATGAGAGACAGTTTGAGTGTGTCAGAAAGGGTTAGGGACAGAGCGTGCATTTGAAAGAGTGTAAGCCACTATGTGTATGTGTGGAGTGATGGGAGCCAGAACAAACATATCAGCAGAAGAAAAAAAAAAAGAAGAGGAGGAAGTAGAGGGAGGAGGCAGGTGTCTTGGGGATGACAGGCCACACGAGAGAAGCGTCTGTTTGGGAAGTGGAATGAAGTTGAAAGCGGGAAAAAAAGAGAGAAAAAATTAAACAGCGCAGCCAATTCTGAGCGTAATTTCCTGTGATGTCAAAGTTGGCAGACGGAGAGGAAAAGGAATTTGAAGGAAACATTAGTGTTTGATGTGAAAAGAAGGGAGGGGTGATGGAGTGGGAGAAAGAGCAGGAGAAAAAAAAAATATCCTGGGAAATGAAAGAGAGAGACAGAGGGAAAGAGCAAAAGGAAGGAGTGTTTGTATGTTTGTGTGCGTGTGTGTGTGTGTGTGTGTGTGTGTGTGTGTGTGTGTGTGTGTGTGTGTGAGTGAAGGGGTTGAATGTGTCAACGAGTCAGGCAGAAACCATTACCAGTGTTCGCTGTTTGTTCCTTACACACTGGGCCAACTTAATAGAAGCCAAGCATTTAAAGTCAAGTGGAAATGTGGCTGTCCCGCTGCCCGTTCATTCCATACAAACCACAAGACCCCTTTACAAGCCCTCTGTCCTTCGTAGCTTTCTATACCTTTTATCCAGTCCCACTCTCTTTTTAAAGATGATTATTCAGGCATCAGTAATCAACTGGCAGGAAGAAAAAAAAAACAGAAAAAATAGTACATCTGTATTCTTTAAAAAGCATGTCTCATTTCCTTTCAAATGGGCAACAGCTGTGTACAATCCTAAATAATTTCAACATTTCAGGATTCTTTTTTGTTTTCATTCACTTCAAGTGATACATATATGGAATACAACAACATGTTTTACAGTGGTTTTCAGAACAGCTGAAAAAAATTCAACTTAAAGCAGTGCGAAACAGTTGTCAACTAAGAGTTTTATTCCCTTTTAAAAAAAAGTTGTAGGCACTCAATAAAGCTTTTATTTAAATTAAATGGTTATGATAATAATTCAGTATACATATACCATTATATAAAATTAACGATGGCTGAATTCAATTTAGGTGCTTCAGCGTCAGGGTCACATTATTGTCCGTGCTGCCTCACTATCCCATGGTCTTGGCTTACCGAGACAACTGAATAGCACCGAACACCTGAAGCAACCGAAGCACCTGAATGGAATTATGATTTTGGCCGCTACATTCATATTCACACTATCCTCTTTTTTAGAATTTTTAATTGTAAACATTTTAAGTAAGTAATAGTAAATAACTAGGGAATCAAATGTATTTAACCATTCATGGCCTTCATGTTGTCTCTTGATAGTGTACAGATTATTTCATTTTTCTCTGCATATACCGGAAACCAAAAGAAAAGTGATAACAAAAGACGAGAGAGGATGGGAGAAGGTAGGAGAAGAGAGTGTTTGAAGGGCTTATGGGCCTAATTCACCCCAAGAGAACTCCCCCTTTCCTTTCAGTAAACTAAATAAAACCATGAGTCTGTCCTCAATAGTTAAGTCTTCCCACTTTACCCCAAAGCTGCTATAGGAATCCAATTTTAACTAAAAGTTGCTGTTCATGATCTAAATGTAAACACAAGCGTCGTTCCAACACCAGAATCTGCAATCACTGTCAAACAGGCCTGTCCCACAGCGGACATTTTGTCATAGTAGTAAAAGCACAGATGTTGCTAATAACATTAATGATGGCTCTGTTCCATTCAAGTGTCCCAGTAAGCCGTGACTGCATGACACCGAGCCACCATGCATGATACCAGTACCCTGAAATTGAAGCAGCTAAATGCAATTCATCCATTGTTCATTTCATTATTTACTCCTGTGCTTCTCCTACTGTGAAAATATGACTTTTCGTCAGGTCTCTTAATATCAAAAGGACAACAAGTAAGTAAGTTACATCCATGGTGTTAGGTTACATCCATAATGTTTATAACCGTTGACTAAAACTAGCCAACGAGAAACACACATAAATGCTGAGTAATTACAACAGAATATGTGAACGTACTCTACATGGGCAGAAAGTACTGATAAGGCTTTAAGTTTCCATTAAAACAAAAAGCTGTAAAAATTCTGACCAAACATCATCTTGTGGGATATCGACTTTAGATGGGTAATTTATGGCATTGATTCAGCCCAGCACAGGGGTTCCTCACCGATGGGGAGAGCCAGGGCCACTTGGAAGCACTTAGGGGCCCCGGGTGCTGGGGTTGTCTCTGGGGTTAATGCAGCCAGCGCTGCTGGCTCTGACGGATGGCCGGGAAGCCCCAATAAATCAGCCCCTCTGTCAGGAAAGATGGAGAGAGAGGAGGGTTGTGGGTACAAAGGGGACCACTACAGCCTCATCACACCCCTCCCTTTCTGAAAGGATCTTGAAACATCGGAGGCTCGCTTTTCAAAGTATACATCTCAACCTTGCAGATACATACCCACACAAAACACACTTTTCTTTCTTCTCCCTACTCCACAACTCCAGACCTGCACTCCAAGACAGCCCACGGGACTCTCGGCAGCTTAAAACTAAAAAAAAAAAAGACATTGGGAGGGAGGGAGCGAGAGAGAAACGGAAGGGAGGGCGGGTTAAAAGAGGAGAGTGAAAAGGATTGAAAGAAAGGAGGACAACGATATGGAAAGGCTGATTAATTAAGGGTTCCACTCTGGCTACGGAATAGATGAAGTTTCAGGATCAATTAATTAGCAAGCTAGCCCACGCACGTCAATGGCTCTAATAGCCTGCTCTCATTTGTAACTTTTATTACCCCACTGCTGTAGAGTGGCTCTCAGCCAATCAGATGCCACGTGGAGATGATGCTACGTGGCCATTAACTGGAAAGGGGGGGAGACCCTCCCCCTTTACAGACAAAAGTGATGCTATCAGTTATATTAGTGTTCAAGGGTGTATACACTAGATCTAACATAAAAGAAGATAGCAACACAGAACATCTATTAGGAGATGTTTTATTCACTCAGGACAACCATAGCATAGACGTGATAAATAAGACTAAGTTGGGATAAATAAGATGTGACCCCGTGGATTATACTTTTTCATGTGAGCCATTAGGTAAATTACATACTCGGCTGTCTGTTAATTCTGGTTGTTGCATTAGTTGTATGAGCTACAAAACTCCATCATTCTCGCTAGGGCACGTGAAGAGATGCTGGAATTTAATGTAGTGTAGTGTTGAATGCAGGAAAGCGGTGTAAAACGTCACAAACGGTGTGTTTTTGAAAGATCCTGGCTCTGCGCTCTGTGTCTGCAGCACTCTGTATCTTCCTATTGATAAGATAAAAGAGCAGAGAGATGAAAGTGGAGCGAAACGGAGGGAGCGAGGAAGAGAGAGGAAAGAAAGGGATGCTTTACATCTATGCCGAGTTACAAGGGGATTAGTTGCTGCTCTAATTGGCTCACCGAGAATTCATCTCAGTTTTCATCCAGATTAGAGAGAGATTTTTACACAGGTCAAGTCTGCTGCAGCATCGCAGTTTCTGGGCTTCATTTGCAGAACGGAGAAGTGAAGAGACATGACACACTATCAGCATGTGAAGACAGATCTGGGAAGGCGTAGATTGGCACGATCAAGGTGTAGATTTCAGCCTCTGTATATTGGCATTTGATCGGTATGAGAAGAGAAAATGAAGACAAAGTGCGGACATTCTGTCCTACAGATCCGGTTGGGAAACAAACTGGATTTACCTGCAGTCTTAACAAAGCCTACGATGACCCCCACCTTTTAGGGACACCTGTTTTTGAAGACATCCAAGTTTAGTTGTTTAAAGAAAATTCTGTAAACATAACAAACTATGGCCTTCAAATGTTATAAATTCCATGATGCCATCTCAAGAGAATAATCATCATTAACTGGTAGATTAGTATTAACCAAACGTAGCACCTGGTGGAGTTCCCTGGTACCTTTTCCTCAAACGTAACAGAGGAAGAGAGAGCAGACAGAGAGAGAAGGTTTTCATTATTTAAGTGTAAAACATCATCACATATTCAGGCAGGTTTATAGATCGTTTGAGCCAATATGGCAAGTTGGTGGTCTGGTTGTATGTATGTATGTGTGTTTTGTTGTTTAGTGATCGTACAGTGATGCATGCTTGCTCCTTTGCTTCTCTTTATCTGAGTGAAACACGATTAAATTCCTATCAAGATGGTTGACATGGCAATGAATAAATATAAGGAAATTATAAATGTTTAACTTGAACTGGAACAAAATTTTCACCATGTTTGATGTGATTCTCAGTTTGTTGTAAGGAACTTCTGTTATATTTTTCCTCTTGTCTGTAAGGTCAGAGGTCACAGAGTGATGCAGAAAAGCTGGTAGGATATAGAGGTTGACTCATGAATACGAGGTGTTGACTTAGTCAAGGCACAGTACGCTGATGTGTCAGTGTCTGAAGTGCTGATCATCCCGAAAGTGTCATGGACAACATATGCCTTTAACCCTCCTACCCCATTACGTGACATACCCAACACCTGATTCCTCTCTAACGCGCCGTACGGTATCCGCACTGACCTGAAGGAACTCGACAATCCATCGTGTCACTGTTATTTAACACGGCGCCGCCTCGGAGCGTCAGCATCGAAGAAAGACAGCCTCGCAGCAGGGGATGTAAAATATGAGTATAATCTCCTGTGCTGAAATCGACTGCTAATGGTGAACAAGCGTGTTTCAACTAGAAGCCCCCACGCCCCCCCTCCCCCACGCTCCCTCCCTCCCTCCCTGTTCAGATGTAATTGACATGACTCCTACACAAGTTCGAGCCTGTCATCACAGCAAGCGTTGAAAAATGAGCCGAGCCGAGTGTGCTGAAATGATTGATCTGAAAGATGTTTTAGGGCTATTTTGTGCTGAATTGTGATGTTTACAAGTGTCACCGGCCTTTTTTCCTTCCTCTCTGCTTTGTAATTTAATGATGAGTATTTTCTATCTGTTAAAAATGAATCTAGGTTGAGTTAGATCTAGTATTAGATAGCCTTTTACCCACTACAATTCTTGTGTAAACACTGAGAAATTCTGTGTTAAGAAACAATTAAAGTGATCAATGATCTATTTAACAGTCTCTCTTACACTGACTCCTTCAGTATTAGCAACTGAACCCTTTTCACCCCCAATTCAGATTTGCTTCTTTTTCTCTCCCTCTTTCTCAATTTCCCCCTGTCTTCTGTCTTTCTTGGCCCCATATTGGGGTCAGGAGTTTAGTAGGGGAAAAACAGTTGGAGCCGGTGGCACGGGGCCCAGAGCCTCTTGAAAAAAAAATAAAAAAAATAAATCGCTGTTCACACACACATTACAGAGAGCATTAACCTGCTCTGCTCTGCCTCACCAAATGTCTCCATTACGACTCTGCCTGGAACAACACAGCCACTGCGAGTTGCAGCCAGCCAGCAATAAAGCGCCTGTTTTTTTTTGTTTTTGTTTTGTCTTTTACGGTTTTCCATCAATAGATGTGAGCAGAAACAGAGAATTAGAGAGAGGGAAAGAATAAAAAGACAGACGGGGGCAGAGAGCAGCGTTTGGCAGTCTTCAGAAAGGGATCCGAGATGAAAATATAGAAAAAAACACGCCTGTGTGTATATCAGTCGATGGCTACATTATCTATTCACTTTCACTTGCCGTCAGTGCGATGTTGATGTTATCACCAGGTCGATAAGTCACAATCTTTGAATAGGCAGGCTTGTGTTTTCATTTGGGAATAAGAATCTGCAGTATATGAAGTGCACCGTGCTTCATACAAAAAATACCAGCAAATCATCTGCAGTCTGGTTTTGTATTTGTGGCCTGAATATGACTGTGTTACTTTATTTTCATATTTAGTTTTGGCTTCATGTGCAGCATCGAGGTTCATGTTCCAGGGATTTCACGATTGAGAGTCCTGAATATAACTCCCCCTGTCCCCCACTCTTTCTCTCACTACTCCAAGGGCAGCTCATTCCTGAGTTGTCAAGGGCCTCCCGATGTATGAGGAGGGGGAGGAGCGAGAGAAATAGATATCAAAGAGAGGTATTGCGCGATGGAGAGCACCGTCACCTTGGAGGGAGAAATGCGAGGACGATGACAAGTACGGTGATGCATCCCCTCTTCTTTGCCTTGTGTTTAATAATGAGACCGTTGATGCTGATCCTTCCCTCCGACTCACCTTCACCTGCAATTTTCTAACCAGCGCTGGTGTTCACATCTGGTTGTGGTATTGGCCATGAGCAGCTGATCTGATCAGCACACCGAGCTGAACATGCTGGCTGATTGGTTTTGGTCCTGAGTGTAATGATAACCTCGTGTCAGCTCAGCTCGGATGTGAAAGAACTAACGGGGTTCTTTAGATGTCACCTTTTTTTTTTTATGTGACAGAAATGGGGAGAGGGGACATTCATATAACCAGAGACTGACTTTAGCAACAGCACATGTGCTCTGTGTTTTTAGACTGGACCAGTGAAGTTTCACTCTTGTTGTCAGTAACACACTTGTGTGTGCAGGGCACAATGATCCAGTGGTTCAAACATCTTGACATACACTAAATCAGAAAGCTTGTTTTAGACTAATCTTCTATGATTCATTTACAAACTAAGTGTTGTCTAATGCACACCTTTCTGACAGATGCATAGGAAAATTCAAGCAAAAGAAAAAGTAAAATTCTCTCACAACATCAGGGCTGAGCTTATCAGAAATGCAATGTTTTGGTTATAGAGTGTCGTCAGGCATCATATTCACGATGCGCAATTTCAGCATCTTTACACTAGAGCCCCCAGGCTGCAACAACCAGTTGAAACCAAAACACCTAAAACACTTACCATATCAATCACTTATAAAAACAAGCCTAAACTAAGACAAACAGTACACATCAAGAGCCATAGAATACAAATGAAAATTTAAAAAAGAAAAAAGAAAACGAAAAATCAAGAAAAAACGAGAAATCTTTTATAAATAACTTTTTTCATTACCTGGTTTTGTATTTTAAGTTGCTGTTGAATGAATGTTTTGCTGCCTTTTTTTTTTTTCGTGATTATCATACATCACTGAGTTCATCCAGTGAGTTCAGGGATGGAGGAAATGATCAGGAGTTGCTGAAGACCTTATAGAAGATAGGATCCTTCCCTAAAACATGAAAACCATTCAAAGGCTCAACGTCCTTGTCTTATTGGTTTAATGTTAATTTTTCATTGTCTAAACCATTTTGAAAAACGCATTCTTCTTTCTTTCCTTCTCTGACATGATTAGTCAGACAGCAAGAGGAAAAGGGAAGATGCAGGTCAACTGAAAAATGTCACACCTGGATAACTGAAATGTTTTCCACTTATGGCAAATAAACTGTAGAAAAATAGATTAGGCGACTGCCACAGTTGTCAGAGTTATTTTGATACCGGTATACGTATTCATTCTTTTGACTGACAGATCTGTCAACACCGCCATTTCTCCCTTACACCCTTTCTCCCTGCTGCGCTTGCTTGCTGAAATTTCCTTTGATTATCTGCCTTTAAGTTTGCTTTTAGATTTAATCGCTGAACCTGGATGGGAAGAATTTCTCTGTTTCATTTTGCACTCTGTTTACAAACGGAATTATTTTAATGTAGCCAGCTTCTGCATATTCACGTCCATCCTTCCAATGATGCTGCAATTAACCCATGTGATTAGGTACAGTTACTAAGCCTACAGTTATATATGATTATTTCCACTAGAAAATCTTAGATAAGAAATTTGGAGTATTCTGAAACCTCAGAACCCCAGAGGGCTGGTATATGAGACTTATTTGCCATTTTCAAAAAATACAAAAGAAAAATGGCTGCCATTGAGACAAACACACCTAACTTCCCACAGCAAGTTCTCGATCAATACCTGTCCTTATATGATTAAGTCAAAGTTATGAAATAAGTTGAGATATTTTAAACTTGGGGCCAAGTTACTCAATGAAACCTGGACAGGCTTGTAAATAAAAATGTCAGTTTGTATCGATGACGTTGGGCTTTTAGTGTAATGTATGCTAATGTTAGCAAAGCAGGTATATGGTATTACAGCATCAATCAGTTGCTTCACGGGATTTAAATATAATATAGTGCAAACAATGTGATCTCTCATTTCTTTTCATCAGTGTGCCCACAAATCATTGCGGGGATGTTGGATTATTTGCTAGTATTATTATTAACTGCATGTTTTGTTATTTCCATCTGTACAGATCAGGGGTGTCTAACAATGTGCTGTGGTGGCACAACAGTGCACTTTTTTCAGTTCAGCCAAAGACACCAGGGACACCGGAGCTGTGTCTCTTAAAAGTAGGTTTTGAGTATGTTGCGCATTCACAACGGAAAGGAGACGTAATTAAGTATATTCAAATATGTCAGTATGCATACTAAATCTGCTCTATTTATTTTATTTGTATACAAACTGCCAAAACAGTGTACCGAGAGAATTATTATATAGTACATGAAGCACTATATTCTAAACTATCAGTATGCAGTGTGGCAATGAGACACAGACAGGCAAATCACTGATTAGCCTCTCCTTTGTGGTTGGAGACATGCCAGTCAGTGAACACGGCAAACATTTCTCATTCCTAGCCATCACAACTCAACTACTGCTGCTGTTCTATCCCAGCTTGTTGATGCTAATTAATTAATTACATTCACTTAGTGGTCCTGATGCCAGTCTGAGCAGTTAGATCTACCCGTCTGTCTGTCTTTCTGCCTCTCTTCTATGTTCCTCAGATTATGTGAGTGTAAAAGAACTTTCCTATCCACTGAAGCTCTTTTGCGTTTTCTTCCTCTCTCCATTCATCTTCATCACTATTTCACATTGCCCCCATCCCTCCTCTAAGGCTCTCCTTCCTTCCTCCACTCTCTTTTAAACTTGTCTGTGTTGCCCCTTTCTTTCCACATATCTCTGTGTCTGCATCACCGTCTTTATCTGTCTCTCTCTGTCTTTATCATGTGAAACATCGCTTTATCCATCCCCTTTAAGTATTTCAGTCTGGAAAACCTTTCTTCTAGCTCCCTATATCTGCCTCTCTAAACATCTGCCTTTGCCACTGTCTCTGTATCTCTTCACATGTCTGTACCATGCTTTTTCTATGATGTTTCTCTTCTGTTTGACTCTTTGTCAGCTGACCTGACTTCCTATTTCTCATAAGCCTTTCTCTCTCTCTCGCTCTCTCTTTTTTTTAATTTAAGTTGGCACTTCTGTGGTCTGTGGTGCTAATTCTGATGCAGTGCCTGTGTGTGCCTGTCATGACTGTCGGTGTGTGAACGTGTGTGCTTTCAGGGGTCGGGGTGGTGGCTCCGCTTAGTGCTCTGGTTGGCTGAGCCCATCTGTCACTCAAAACGGGCGATCTGTGGTCCCGGTTTCCAGCGAACTGTATCGCCACTTCGCCAGAATTATGAAAATTCCTGTCTATTGCTCATTGGCCCAATTGAATTACAAGCAGTACCTTGTTCCGTGCAAGGTTCTTAAACGGCTGATTTAAGACACACACACACATGTGCACAAACACACACATATCGCTGCCTTGGAGGAGGGTTAGCATGCCTATTTATTCCCTCCCTTTGCAGAGCAGGAAGTTATTGTCTTCCTTTTCATACGACTTTTGTTTTGATAGATTTTTGATTGAGTTCTTCTCAGTGTTTGTGTGCGTGTTTGTTTCTTTGTATCTTAATATGCCGCCAAGGCTTTTGTTTTCATCACACTGTTTCTGCAGTTTATGGTGAATTATTTGCTTCGCAGGACGTCTATTCTGTGTCATTTCTCCCTACAGCACTTCACATCTGTTGTCATTTCATTACAGACATTTATTTGACACTGTGTGCCTGCCAAGACACTCTGGATAAATCACACAGTTATTTTGTCTGCTTCCACACACCTGAGCAGTAGGAAAAGGCAGAAAATGTTCTTATTTTCTACTTCCAGCAGTTATTTTTATTGGTATAAGCAACAGCACAGCAAGTCTGTTTATTACTAAGCATATTCTCAGTCAAAGAATATCAGGTTTCAGTGAGCTGTTGTGTGCTCAGTAGGTACAGTACATTCAAACAGCCGGGCACAGCAATCAAACAGGAGCTGCATTTGAATGACTCTTTCTTCCCTCCCAAAGCCACTGTGACTGGTTGCTACTTGTTAGACCTCCAGTCTACCTGCCGTCTCTATGCTTATTTGACCATCTGGCTGGTGGTGTTGCTATTTCTTTATTCATTTGTCTCCGTGTCTGCCTTTTTGCTCGCTTACCTGATTGCCTGTCTACATGCTTGCGTGTCTTTCAGTCTCTCTTGGTGAATACACTGGTTCTTAAGAGGTCCCCCTCTAAGAAGTTTTTTTTTTTTTTTTTTTTTTAACAGAAAGTAGTTAAGGGAGGCTTCAGGTCTGCAAGCCTTTGACCTTGATAACAACTAAAGCCATGTTACAAAAGTCTTTAAACAAGGGATCTGTAGCGTGTAAAAACAGACTTACAAACAGAACAAAAGAATGTTCCTGTAACCTATACTAGACAGTTCTTGCAGGCAGAGTTATGTTGTTAATATCTGGCAAAAATAATTGTGATGCAGCCATCATTAATGCCGTTAATGACACCTGTAACGTCTGGTAACACCTGGTAAATTTGTACATCAGTGGCCCCAAATGGTAGCAAGAGTTATTTAGTTTTACAGACGTGAAAATTCAGAAAATAGAAATCATGTAACATGACATTACACGAGATGCCCTACACGGTTATCTTTTCCCATCCAGTCAGTCACTTTATCAAGACACACAACAGATGTAACATTGGTGTGTTCAAGCGCTCTCACTCCAGCACGCTTCCTGGCTATGTCCCCAGTGTATTTTTGCATATCAGATCTCAGCAACTCAAGTTGACAATTTTAAAGACAACAGGAACTAGTGTATACATTAGCTTTACTTGCTTTTTGGGGTTATTTATAGCACCAAGAGGATTTTTTGGGGGAAGAAAGAACAAATCTCTGTTAACGCTTTTTTGTGTGTTTTGTCTTCCTCTCTGCCTGCATCTATCTATTCCTCTATCTATCTGTCACTGTCTCCCCATATCTGTCTGTCAGCCCGTCATTGTATTTGTCTGAGAAAAGGAACCCACCCACGGTTGTCTGGTCTCGATCTCCATGGCGACCTAATCCTCACCAATCCCAGAACAGTAGTGTTCCAGTTGAGACCCACTGTGTCACACCAGCCTGTCATCACTGATCACTGGATAGAGTTGCTGCTGTTTTATCGGAGTGGCTTTGATCCACATCTAATAACGTGTTTTGTGTGTGTGTGTGTGCGTGTGTGTGTGTGTGTGTGTGTGTGTGTGTGTGTGTGTGTGTGTGTGTGTGTGTGAGAGAGAGAGAGAGTGAGCATTTGTTTGTGTTTCTTACTCTAACAAATCCCCATACAAGGGCAACTTGAATTCATGTGCATTAATTTAAGTATGTTGGTCTGTGAATATTATGTCTGCAATTTTGTGTGTGTGTGTGTGTGTGTGTGTGTGTGTGTGTGTGTGTGTGTGTGTGTGTGTGTGTGTGTGTGTGTGTGTGTGTGTGTGTGTGTGTGTGTGTGTGCGTGTGTGTGCGTTTGTGTGCACACGTGTGCGTGTGTATAGCCCTTGCTGGCAGTAATGAATCCAGTGGTGCTGTTGGCATGAGCAGGGCCATGCTATTAACCTCTCCGCCAGGTAGACTGATCTCACCCTGTCTATCTGTCTCATTGGCCTAATGACATACTCTCACTCTCACACTCGCACAACACACCACACACACCACACACAAAGACCTGTCCTTTCTAATCAGATTTCCATTGAAGTATTCTACATTGTCCAACCATCTTTATTCAGAGAGTCAAAAAGCTTCTGCCAGCGTAGACAGAAGATTTCTTTTTTACCAGCCACTCAAAGGAAGTTACACTTTAAAACTATTTCAAACGTATTAATCTCCACTGGCCCTCTGCAGCCAGATCAGATTTCACTATATTTTACACCAGCCATCAGTTTCAACAAGGCTTTTATGAGTGGGTTTTCTCACTAATGACAGGCACAGAAAAGCTACAACTCTGGATGTGTGCTCTTTGCTTTTGATCTGACAAGGCCGCAGTGTAGTAGTTACGTCACCACGGATTCCCCTGTAACAACATCACTTGAGATATACTGTAAATCACTCTGAGTTTGGCAGACTCTTACTTTTCCAAGCCTTCCAAGGAAGATTTAAAGGGACATTTCAAAGTTTAGGGCTCGGGCTAAAGCTAGGAGGTGGACCATGAGCTTTGCGCGTGCACCAAATTACAGCCTGTGTGCACATTTAATGAGTTTGTGGCAGCGCTGTTGGCTGTCACTGAATAAAAAAGCAGCATGACATGATGGAGAAAAAATATGACAAGAAATGTGCTGTCATATTGCTTCACCAGCGGTCGTAAATGTTGTTTAATAGTCTGTACTTGGCTTGTGTGTGTGTGTGTGTGTGTGTGTGTGTGCGTGCGTGTGAGGCTGTGTGAATGAGAAAACCCCCAGCCTCCATAGGAAATCCTTAGAGGAGTGAGGAGCACCTGGCGCTGTCTGTAGTCATAACAAATGACAAGGAGGGATTAAGACTACATTTGTATTGGTGCCAGCTTGTTACACGCACTCCCTGTTCACATTCTCTCTCATAACCACTGTGTAATGCAGAATCGGCACTTGGCGTGGCTTCGCCCTCGCGATTTCGTTTTTTAACTGCACTGCTCCGGAATGCCCCCGCTCATCCATGTGTCCCTCATTAGGGTTACGGCCTGGGACGGGCCTGCGGTAATATCCAACACAAGTCATCCCATCTGTGAGCTGACTGCGATGGAGATAATGTAGAGAGGAGGATGCATTTGGCAAGCCAGAGGACATAGAGTTAGAGGTTTCTGCAGTGTGAGTTCATTAGGCGGAGGGCTGCTGGGAGACCGGTGTCAGCCCGGTCTGAGCTAAATTAAGAGCTTTAGCTAAGGGACAAAAAGATGCATTGGCTGTGTAGGCTCATGTGCGATGTTTTTGTTTTTATTTTCCAATCATTCCAGGAGGATTGTAGGTTAGAGGAATATTTGGCTTTTACGTGATTGACTACTACGATATGTCACCTGGCACCTGCTGTGATATCCCACTAATTGTACCTAACAGCCTCTCTGCAGTGCTCTGAATTTAAAGTGAAAGTTTTGCTCCAGCTTCAGCCCCTGACCTTAATATCTCCCTTCTAACCACTGTGTGATTGGTTGTTTCAGCAGGTGGCGCCGTATGGCCAGCAGGGGATGGGGGGCTACAGCCAGCAGCAGCAGCCGCAGCCGCAGCCGCAGCAGCAGCAGCAGCAGCAGCAGCAACAGCAACAGCAGCAGCAGCAGCAGACGGGGCAGCAGGGAACCCCTCCGTACTTCAGTCCCCCTCAGCAGACCCCTCCGGGCCCGACCCAGAGCCCTTACCTACAGCCTCGACCACCACCACAACAAGTAAACAACATACACATGGACTCGTCCAACTCAGACCCTCACACACTGTACCGTTTCCTGTGTGGGAAAAATTGGCCAAGGCAGACTCTGAAGTCCTCTTTATGTGCCATGAGCAAAAATGGAAGTGATTACTATAACTCAATAAATAAATATGAATAAATACATCAGTTTAACATAGATATGCAGGTGTCACTTATCAGATGTAACATCAAGAATAAAATCTGACATATCAGCAGGAAAAGGATTTCATTCAAAAATATTTTCCCATGGGTTATATTTTATTACTTTGCGGAGATTGGAGGGAGCATCTTAAGGGATAAACTGCGAGTGTGTGTTTTTCTGTGTAAATGATAGTGTGGTGTGTCTGTGGTCCAGCATGCCTGGTCTGTGGGACGTATTATTCCCTAGCATTATTGATGAGCGGTATTTTAGGTAAATCTCACTCTCTACTTGTGTATATTTTCATATTCTATCCCTGTCTCTCACACACACACACACACAACGCACAAACACACTTTACAGAAACAGGACTTTCGAATGCAATACGAGTTCACAGACTGGACAGTCATAGTGTATAAACACATATTGTACATTCCCAAGGCGCACAAGCCTGCCATTGCAAAACCAAATCCTCAGTACAACAAAGGGCCTGTTCCACAGATATGGATCGAGACTTGTCCTGCCAAGTTTCAGCATGATGTTCTGTAGAAGTTTTCCATTGGGAAGCTGTCTTCAAGCAGTTGTTTTTGAGTTAAGTGAAGGCTGCCCATGTGTTTCCCATCCACTCTGCAGCCAGAGGGATCTATCAGCCTGTCTGCATGGAGTGACTCTGGCTAGCAGCCCTGCCCTGGATCAGAACAGGGCAGAACAAAACGGAGCCGGAGAAAGAACAGGACGAGACGGGAGAGATTAAAACAGAACTGGACAGGAAAGAATAGATCGGATAAAACAGGGAGGGAAAGGAGAAGAAAGGAGGAATCGGATGAGTGACGTAGGGCCGCCCTAAGCCATTCTGCAAGATCGGTATCCGGCATATTGCAGTTCATCATTATTGGCTGTATTAGTCCATACCCAATTCTGATGCACAGCATTGCAAAACAAAAGACTTGCAGTCTGGAGCAGAGGAGTGAAGTAAAGTCAAATTACTCAAGTACAGTTACAAATTACTGTATTGACACTTTACTTGAGTATTTTCATTTTGTGCAACTTCATACTATTATTCCACTACATTTTTTCACTTCACAGAGAAATGTACTTTTTTAAAACTTTTTTTAAGCCCTTTTTTACTTTAGTACATTTCATGTATTTGACATTTGTGGTTCATGATTACTTTACAAATGAATATTTTACATACAGAACATATATAAAGAGTATATAAACTGATATGGAGTTAGATATGCTAGAGTATATAAAGTATTTGTAGTATATCACCTAGATGAGCTACAACAATTTAATATTTTTAAAGGACATAGTCTTTATGATGAGTACAGTATTTCCTGCATTCTAAAACTTTCAAATCCAGGACTTAAGAGTTATTGCTACTTTTGCAGAAGTAAAGCTCTAAAAATTTCTTACAGTGCAGAGCAGCATGATCAGATAAACAGCAACCAACGCCAGCAGCCCATATCCACATTGACAGCTCATACGTAGAGGCCTGAACAGGACATAACTGTACAGAGTAGTACACAGCACAGACTGCCAGACTTAGACTCATAAGAAAAATATGCCACCTTTTTCCCCTAGTAAATGAACCTTTTTGGAGCGTTTAAAAGCACATTCATGCAAGGAACAGCGCTGGGCAGAATGAACTACACCAGCAGCATCGATGACAATATTTCCAAGCATAATTTTTTTTAGCCCAGACACTGAATTGGCCATTAGTGTTTCAGAAATGTGAGTAGACTTATTTAGCATCTGCACAAGTTGATGCCATTTGGCAGTGGTGTAGTTTTGTCTGTCGAGGTAGTTATACTGTGATTTACTGAGATGTAGTTAAACCTTCCTTTAGACAGCCTTGAATAGCACACCAAGACAAATAGCCGAGCAAAAAGCCATTGTGAACACAAAAGCAGGTTGTCAACAAAGGAAATCGTTAGTCTTAACATAATAATTTTCATACTGAGTGAACATTTTAGCCAGCATGCCTTTTGTCTCACACTGAAAAAAGCACTTACTCTTGTTTCCTCACTTAACATGCTCACACACACAGACCTTGCAGCCTACTGAAGAAACATTATTCACTCTAACTGGGAGAGGCTGAGATCCATGGCCACGCTGACATTTTGTGACAGTAATGGGGTGTTTTCATCATCACTGATGATTTTGCAGCAATTGACCCTTGCTGACATTCATACACCAGGTAGTTCAGTCCAAGTACTCTGATTGGACAAAGCCCTGTTTCACCTGTGCTGATAGGTCCCATATTGGTTGCTATGCCAACTACAGTGGTGACCAGGGAGCCGCTTTCCTTGTGTTTATCATTGTTATGCATGCACGCTACTATAAGGGAGAACGTTTCAATCAGCACACATGCTTGTTAATGCTGCATAAAAGCCACAATACCTTCAGCAGCCACCGCATCAACACTGCAAACCGCTGTCTGTACCTATAATCAAGAAATCCTTCCTCTGTATTAGAGCTATATGGCATTTTATGTCCAATGGCAATACGCCGACACCTTATAGTTCCTGTCTATTCGCCATCAGACAAGAGACCAAACTAAATCTGTTCTTTTCCACCTGCTAATAAGCTACCAGCTCCCCTTCTTTTACATTTATATTGCATTCTTAAGTTTAACTTGGAGTGGGAGACGAGCTTTGACAGGAAACCTGGCTTTTAATGAACAAGTACAGTTAAAGGACTGGCTTTTCAACCAGCGGTCCAATTGATCTGAAACTTAACAAGCTCGATATATACACTATGTGTAAATGTAAATGTATAGTTGGTAATAGGCTAGACTTTTTGAGACAGAGGTGGGTTTTGGCATATATGTGAGTGGACTTTGTACTGAGCTGCACCATTTCCATCTTGCAGAACAAATGCGAAATCCAGCTCCAAGCACTCACTTGATTTCAGTATTTTATGTTCAAGTAATTACTGAAAATACACAATATTGATCATTAAAAAAACATGACATTTTACACATAACAAAAACCACCCTGTGCGGTGGCATTAAGACGAAGTTAATTGTTCATTGATTGAGAGAGCAATTTAGAGAGGGAAAGAATATCAGAAAATACCAGAATAAATTTAAATAACAAAGAAACTAGGTCTCTATCTTTGATTTTGGATCCAAGAGTAAACATGTTTGGAAATTGTACTCTCACAGTTCAGTTGGCTGAGATTACAAATAGAAGATTTGGTGTGCTTTCAGCTCAGAGCTATATTACTTTCATTTTTCAGTTCGGAGCAAGTGTGCGTCTATCTATCAGTTTTTGTAAATGTGTGTCTGTGTGTACACTAATCAGTCCAGTGTGCTGCAGCAGTTCTGAGCTGTGAAAAGGTCAAGCGGTGACCTTTGTCTGTGATTCTGGGCTGAAAATGAGACATGATGTGAGCTGCACAGAACGGATTACACGCACACACATACGCACAATTGCGAGCGCACACCAGATTAGGATTTCATTGTGGTTTTGACCTGTTTTTTGACCCTGCATTACTCTGAGAAATCCAAGCTGAAAAGTTCTTTATTTTGTTCTTCTGGTGCTCTCCGTAGTTCCTTTCCCCCCACTCTACTCCCATTAACCCTAGCTAGAGGACATCCTCCAGTTGATGGAACCATTCCAGTTGCCTTTGACACAGAATTTGCTCTGCAACCGACCGCTATTAGTTGGTTTTGTCACAAATCGAAGTGAAAATGCTGTTTTTCTTTGAGTCTATTGCACTGCTGTGACCTCATCTGATTGCAAGGAGCAGAGCAGGCTAAAAAGACATTTCTAAGACATCAAGGCCGATATGATGAAAAGGCTGATGATATAAAAAATAAAAAAATATATAATATCACTTCAGGGAAGAAGTACGTTTTCAAAAAATAAATGTGGGTGGTATTCTGGTGTATTTGAGTGCTGTGGGTGTTTGAGAACACCAGATATTTTTAAATTGATGAGTTGTAGCTCTCAGAAACACTTTGACATATACTTTAACTTAATTGATTGAGAAGGTTTTTTGACCTGATACACTACTTGGTTTATTACCTCCGCCAAGGAGGTTATGTGATCATCCATGTCCGTTTGTTGGTTTGTTTGTTTATTTGTTGGTATATTTGTCAGCAGGAATACGCAAAAAAGTACTGCACTGATTTGCACCGAACTTGGTGGAGGGACGGGGCATGGGCCAGGGAAGAAGCTATTAAATTTTGGAACAGTTCTGGATTATTTTCTAAATTTTTTGCTTTGAAGTCTGGTCTATGTTGTTTGACATTGGCCTTGGCGGAGGTCTGCGCTCCACTGAGCGCATTTTCTAGTTATTTGTATGTGAACGTGTCACTTTCCACAAAATGCCGTTGAATCAAGGCTCACTACTCTTAAAATGGTAAAAATAAATTATTTCTGCAATGTGAAAAAAAATATTTACGTTGATCGTGTCTGGAAGTATATTTTTAACAGACCCTGTAAATATCATGACACTCATGTTTTTTGTCTGATTGTTGGCTTCAATTACAGCGTGAGACAAATCACTTAAAAGGAGAAAATCGGTGCCCTTTCTTCCTTTTCTTGGCCATATTACACTTCATGCACAACAGCTGAAGTGCGTGATATTTTGTTACTGTCTAATACCTTCTACCTCATAAAAACGAAAATGAGAGAGCAGTAATTTCGAGATTATTTTTTATGGCATGTTTGCTTTATTGGGTAGTATACACTGGAGTGTGACAGGATAGGCTGGGGGGAGAGAGAGAGGGGGAAGAGAGTGATGTGGTGAAATGCAGCATTGGCCAGCTGCCATACTTAAACTCATAATGTTGTGAGAACATGGTACTGGCTTTGATCGGGTATTGCATGGAGCACCCACTATGTAATTTTTCACTTAGAAACATTGTGTTAAATTTATATTTACAGAGAAATTTCATGCAACAGAATATAATATTGCCATTTAGTATAATATAAACTGTATGGTGAATATGCCACAGAGTGGTATTTTGGTGAGTAGAGGACTTGTTAGGATTTGACTGCTGGTCTTTGAAGAAGGAAGTCATTCCCTATGACATTTACTCCCCATAGTAAAAACCACCTATCCACTCTCCTCTGTGAAACTGATCCCACTGGTCGTTTCCTCCATTGGCCTTAACTGTTTCCTCTTCCTGTTTGAGAGTAGGCTCAGGGGAGTGGTGCTGGGGCATAGAGGAGCTCTCAGATGATTGGAGGAGACATGCTCATTTTACAGGGACCTGCGTGGAAGGAGGATGATTCATTGGTTCAGATGCTTCCTAGTGATGCCCATGAGCACAACATCACATTTACACCATGTGGTGCAAACTGAAAAAAAAAATAGGATGACCTCTCTAAGGATGGTAGGTCAAGTTTTTAATGGTGTTTTACTTTTGAAAAGACAGTAACTGCTGCATGTGTGTCCTCCACCAGCCTACTGTGCAGTATTATTTCAGATCATTGGAAGATTTTGAAGTTTTGCTGTGAAACTCAAGCATATTGTTGATGTCCTGTAAAAAACATGTATCATCAATTTTTGATAAGCTAGAAGAACAACACAGTTTTTAGCTTTGTGAAATACACTTTTCAGATCGCCCAGTGGGTTTCTAAATTGTTCTTGCAAGAAGCAGTAGCACTGTCACAGCCCATAAAGGGACGTTTAATCCCTCAGTTAATATGAAAAATTAAAAATCACCAAATTTGGAGATACACGATTTTTACTGAACAGTGATGATACGCAAATACAACACACAGTGTATAAAAGTCTGAATTTCCCTTCATCAAATGTTTCTAATAAAATTAGTGGTGCTTCTGGAGGTCTTGATCTTCCTAAACTAGTGACGTTTGCCCAGTTGTCAAGGAACTGTAGATGTTTAAATTTTCGTTTTTTCGAGCAGTTTTCAGCACAAAGACTTCTTGTCAATGTTCGCCGAAAAGTTGAAACTGAAAGGTCATTCTTAATGTGATATGATTGAAAGCACTAGAAAAGCTACTAAATGGACTATGTGGTACGGTTTTTAGGTAAACTGAAGGATGAACTTTCAGTCTCAAACAGAGTTATTTGTTATTTGTTTATTTTCTCTATATTCTAGTTGGTTAAAGTGTGAAGTTTTGTAGGTGTGTAGCAAAAGCTC